>NW_026606968.1:697500-817500 GCF_029890125.1 Rhinichthys klamathensis goyatoka
TGAATCCCAATGGTAGCATATACAGGGTGAATAGGAGTGGACCCAAAACTGACCCCTGTGGTACCCCACAGGTCAGAGGGGCCACTGAGGATGAAAACTGTCCCATTTGTACTGAAATGGATCTGTCTGTTAAATACGACTCAAACCACTTTAGGACAGTGCCTTTTAAGCCAACACAGTGCTCTAAGCGCCACAGAAGAATTTTATGATCAACTGTGTCGAAGGCTGCAGTCAAATCAAGCAGAATTAAAATGGCACAGTTACCAGTATCAAGATGTAGGAAAAGATCATTAAAAACTTTTAATAGAGCAGTCTCCGTACTGTGACGAGACCTAAAACCAGACTGAAACTGTTCGTAGGCATCAGCCGTTTTTAAAAATTCTTGGACCTGAATTAACACAACTCTTTCTAAAACCTTTGAAATAAAAGGGAGCTTAGAAATGGGCCTAAAATTAGACAAAACCATAGGGTCTAAGTTCTTCTTCTTCAGAAGAGGCTGAATTATGGCATGTTTAAAAGAAGATGGAACGCAGCCAGAACTAAGACACAAATTAATAAATTTCAAAATAAAAGACTCCACTGAACAGAAGACCTCCTTAAACAGACATGATGGAATACTATCTGTTTGACAGTTAGCAGGGCGTAAATGTGCAACTATCTCATTAAGTTCAGTGAGGGTGACCGGTTCAAAGCTGTCAAGGACAGCTGTGCTTGCCATAGGTCCTGGGGAGACCTGAGCAGCACGAGAGAGATTATAATAACGGCTTCTGCACTGATCTGTGTCCAGAGTGACCAGAGCCGGTGAACTAACACAGCGCTGAGGAGCTCCTGTGCTCAACGTCCTGAACTCAGACAGTGTTCATTAACACTAACCCGCCGCCTGCGCTCGGACAAACAACAACAACACCATTTTATAATAAGAGGAGGAACTTTACAGTCATTCAGCCTTGCAATGAAGAGATGCGGCAGCAGCATATTAACAGCTGAACTCAGATCTAGAAATATCAGACGTGCGGACGAGCTCGGATCCTCTAAATGCCTGTTTATAAAGTGTGTTATAGCTATAACCGCATCATCTGTGCTTCTATTGCTCCTGTATGCACAGTGAAATGGCTCTGATAGACACTGACCGCTGTTTTTACTACATTAACCCTCTGGGGTCTGAGGTGTTTTCGGGGTCCTTGAGATGTTTTGGCATGCTCTGACATTTGTGCATTTTTCAGTTGCTTATAAACATATTAATGGCACAGGTGAAATTACACTCTATATAGCACACACAGGGCTACCATTATATGTGAGCAACATGTATGTACATGTTTGTATTTTTGAGAGAATATTGTTTATGCGTGGTTATTGAAAAAACTAAAAAATAAATTTTCTAATATATGGCCACAAATAACATACTAAATATCTGTCCACAAGACTTTTGACTAGTGGATGTTGTCGCCTAGAGTATTTGCTTCAAATTGATCTGAAAATCATTCTGGCTAATCATTCACATAAAACAATAGATTGTTTTAAATTGTGAAAAACATTTTTTTGTTTGCAAAGGCAATATGCGGATGGGCGGATCGGCCCAACCCCCTCATGAATAATTAGGCAGTTCTCACCTGAGCAGACTGCATACTAATGAGCCTTTCATTCAGGGGTGTCACACAAGAAAGAATGCAAGGACAATATATATATATAAATAAATAAATATTTATATACACACACACACACACACACACACACACACACACACACACACATATATATATATATATATGTGTGTGTGTGTGTGTGTGTGTGTGTGTGTGTGTATATAAATATTTATTTATTTATATATATATATATATTGTCCTTGCATTCTTTCTTGTGTGACACCCCTGAATGAAAGGCTCATTATATATATATATATATATATATATATATATATATATATATATATATATATATATATATATACATATATATATATATATATATATATATATATATATATATATTCATATACATATATATATATATATATATATATATACAAACAATCAAAATATAAATGAAAGCCAAAAGCACATTTTTAGTCACACATTTTAGCCATCCACATACCATTTTTAGCCATCCACCGCGGTAAAAATAAACCAGTCGCATTTCAAAGTCGTACGCGAAATGACCGCCAGGTGGCGCAAAGGGACATTTAGCAAAACGTAAGTGGGGCTAATGTCTATTAACAGTAGCCTAAGGATGAAATACTACAAGTTATGGTAATTTCCAAATAAGCCTACAACAAATTGTTGGTCATACAGATAAGATATAATCTTTTAAAACTGTAAAAGGTTAAAGTAGGCCTACACTCACAGGCTAAAGACAAAACGTTTTCTCGCTCATGTGAGAATCAAACGTTTGGTTATTTCTCAGTAACAAAATTCATAGCCGAGCGGTAGAACTGATGGTTCATCATCAAGATGACACAGGTTCAAATCCCGCACAAACATGGTCTGCTGTATATTTTATATTTATTATTGCAGAGAGATTTGTCTAGCTCTAAAACTCTGTTACACCATACAGTTTTGTTTTATATAGGCTATATATATTTTTTTATTTATTTATTCCAGGCTCTCACGCCACCCCCCCGATTTCTCACGCTGAAGTGTCAACCCGGTCGGTCAAATTCCTGAAAGATATAGTTTATCTATCGATCTACCTGTTGAGCCACTCGTGATCGACTAGTTATACCGTAAATTAGTTAAAATATCCCGTAATCTATTTAGAGCGAGCGTGCATGCGAGACAGATATTGTGCTCCAAACCGTGCGCGCGCATGGCAGAGAGGTCTGTTCCCTACAACCTAGAGTTTTTAAAAACATGGTTTTAAGTAAAGTGTGATTTGCCAGGGGGGACTGGGATTTCCTTCTGGTCTAAACATCCCTACTTCTGCTGAATTATTTTAATCCCCACACCCCTCCCTCCACAGCTAATCAATGCTATAGGCTACTTCACCAATATCAAATATATAAAATAGAGATATGCAACAGGCACGTTTAAACGAAAAACAATAAAATCAAAACCAGCGTTTCAGTTGTTCATTAGTTCCAGTGGCCTTAATGCATGCACGGCTTTTCAAAATTTCACAAAGCGTGTTGAGATTATTTTGAATGAAATATTGAAGTTTATAATTAAGTGTTTTGGCACACCACGCCGAGTGACCCTATGCATTTTTCTAAAGTCGGGTTTTATTCTGGCATCGTGAGTTAGTGTTCGACAAACGCGGCGGCGCGTTCATTTAGATTAATTTATTTATCTCATTATTACAGCTAAAATAACTTAATAGGCGACTCCGTAATTTTTTGGTCATACAGATAAGAGTAGAGTAGCTTACATCGTTCAAAACTGTAAACTTGTATTCATATTAGGCTAACGACAAAAACAGTATATCTGTCCTCTCTGTCTCCGGGAACTGCGCGTCACAAAAATGAACCGAAAGCCACTTCAGCTCAGTCACGATAAGAAATCGGCTATGTCTAAAGCCTTTAAATGTCTAAATATTTAGGCTAATAAATGTTATCTGATTATGTAGGCTAATCCATATGAAAACGAGAGGTACAGAGGATCTACTCAAACATGCGCTTCCCAATGAGAAAATGACAAGACATGGGTGAAAATCTCGCTCTAATTAAATGTAGGCTAAATCGCCCTGAATTAAAATGTAAAAACATAATAATGTATTTGTCGAAATGTTGCGATATTGTTTCATTTAAGTTCATAATTATTCTATAAATGTTATTTAATTTAGCAGCATTACCACGAAGCACCGTGTTTCGATATTTATTTGAATAATACAAAATAAAATAAAAACTTAATTCACAAATTGCATGCCTGGTTGTAAGGATCCAAAGATCCCTGTAGACTTTAATATTAAGTGACAACAAATTCACAAGCGTTTTTTCAGATTATATTTAGTTTTGCTTGGAAAAAGCTGCCCCAAACCAGTTTTATTTCATCAATTATTGAAATAATGAAATATTTAGTAATAAACTTTTATGACAGAAATATCACTAGGCTACATGTAACTTAAATCATTTAATTCCTTCATTATCAACACTGTCTAGAATGGCGATTTAAGTGTGAATTGCGACTTCTCTTTGTGTTAAGTCAGCCTCAGACTCCGATAGCCTGTGGGGGGTTGGAGGGACATTGCTGGACAAAGGTGTTAATGTTCCTCTTTCATATGGAGAGTGTCGGATAGCCAGCCTGATGAGCAGGCAAAATTATTGTAAGGATAAATCTGTGTCCAAATGTAGGCCCCATATCTTATTAAATTATAAATATTGTAGTTTATTTATTGTAGCCTATTTAAAGTTTTTTTTTCACACAAAATTTCAATTGAAGTTATTGTAAGGTGAATTCAACAAGGCATGCTGTGTCTTTGAAGCAACAATTAAAGGTTAAATAATTTTTTCGTGATTTGTATGGCTGACACGCAGCGACATATACAGTATTATCAGCTGTATGATGTGTTTTTACCCTGAAATGATTAATTTCGAGAGAGAGACCCGCGCGCGCAGCGAGGGAGACTAAATAAACTTGTTAAAAAGAGATCCAGCGCGAGAGAGGCAAAGAGAAACGCATGTTTTTAATTTAATTATGTTTCTTTGGACAATTTTCGTTTTGTAGGCCTACTGTTTTAATTGTTTAATTTAGCTGTAATTTCTTTGGCAATACAAATTTAAAATGTCGCAAGAATAAGATTAGCCTAGTGTTTCTTATTTTGCATCGCAAAAGAAATAAACTCTAAACAAGATGCAACCCTGTTTTAAATTAAACAATTTAAACCTTGAAATGTTCGAACTTGGTTTCAAACTTAAGTAATTTTAGTGTTCTTTTACATTACACAATAATTTAGCAGACTAAAGACGAGCTTCTTCATTTTCATTTTCTGATCGGCTGACAATCTTCATCAGTTTTTGTCGTTTGTGCAGCGGCTGCGGTTCTACAGGAATGTAGCAAATTTATGTTGTAATGATAATCAAACAAAACTCTTGACTTTAAATAAGTAAACAGATATAAACAGTTACCTATTTAAGCATCAAGGTGGGAAAATATAAACGTAGGACAACATCGGTTAACATCATCTATGCTACATTGAGATTCGATCTCGGGTCTATTGAAGCTCCTCGAAGCTCGTGTCGTTGCGTTGATCACTGAGCTATCGTCTGTACGCTGTTAAAGTTGTAAAGCCTCGTTCATGTAGCCTAAATGTTTTTATTGCAATGTTTTATGTTGAAATGTTTTCATTATTTATTCAATTACATTTCAGTAGCCTAATTTCAGTATTGTGATTATGAATTATTTTAACTACGTTTCACTTGTTGAATTCTTCTGCTACCAGCTTTCAATCGCTCTGAATCAGCGCGGTGCGGCAGCAGATTACGCATTAGAGAGAATAAACCGGAATAAACGAACACTTTTCAGAGTCTATGATTGTAGCGCCTCTTAGCGGTAAAAGGCAGCAAATACACCACACATTTTACCGCCGCGGTGGAACAGCTGATGTGGGCGTTGTCATGGCTTGCCTCGACATTTGCGTTTGAATAGCGCGCGTCGTCCGTGGGCGTGTCAGATTAACGCGTAATGAAGTGTAATGAGCTGGGGGAAAAAATACTGACAGCACTCTCTTTTCATACAGATTGCATAAACTGAGAATATTTGTTTTTTATATAAATTACTTCATTTAAAAGAAGAGAATTCAAGCTTCATAAAGAAAAACCTCTCGTGCCTGTGTGACAAGTAATCGCGGAGTTACAGTCAATCTTAGGACGCGTTTCAGAATGGACTTCACTGACAGAGAGAACGCAAAACTCGCATCATGTTTGTTTTTCTTTATTTGGTGAAAAGCACAACACTTTGTTTTTATTGTGAGTATCCACAAAAAAAATAGAAACTTAACAGGATCTAATGATGTACAACACTTATATGTAAGATCAAAATTAACAGAGTAATTTGAGTCTCTTTTGCACTGATAAGGAAAAAAGTGAGCTGGTATCGCCGGCGAGACCGCCGACCCCAGAGAGTTAATCATCATTTTCTCCAAACACTTCATTACTGTAGAAGCGAGCGCTACTGGAGGATCATCATTATTCTCCTCACAGCAAAGCTGGTTTGGGACAGGGATAATAGTGGAGCTCTTCCACATTGAGGAACTGTGTGTGTGTCTATAGATGTCTGATAAACGGGCGCCAGCTTCTGCCAGCTCTCGACTGCAAGATCTCAGTGTCCGCCCAGAGACGCGTCTGGCCCAGAAGCCTTGTTAGGACACACATGTGGACACAGTCTCTCCACCATATGCGGGTCAGTGAGTGTTTGAGGATAATCCAGTCCAGACGAGGCGTCCAGTGCAGTTTCTGCTCCTGTGAGAAGTCTCTGACGGCAAACCTGCAATAAACATCGCTCAACTCATCCGCCAGAGAGAGAGTGTGTGTGTGTGTGTGTGTATTGGAGAAGCAGCAGAACTTTTCTTCACGGCGGCTGTTGTTGGAGGACGAGGAAGTGCGAGGAACAGCGCTGAGAATGTGTGTGTTCAGAACGCCGGGCCGGGAGAGAAACAGAAGTGGATGAGGGACGAGTCTCGCTTTCATGAGATGTTGAAGAGTTTGCTCTAATGCTGGAACTGCTGGAACTAATGAAGAGATCGTCGAGTTGAGCTCTTGAGGAGAAATGGACCATTTGTAGAATCGGTGTATTAGCAGCGGCAGAATGAAGAGATGAAGTCTGGGAAGAAGATGGAGGAGGAGCAGTTTAAACTGGAGATCTCCAGGTGGAGGAGAGAGAGTCTTCTGGAGCTGGTTTGAATGAGCGCTGGATTTTGCGCTCAGAAAGAGTTTCTGTGTTTGGATCTGTAAGATCTTCTGCGAGATGTGACTGTTGGGTCTCTGGAAGAATGGACAACTCGTCGTCTGAAGGAAAGCGCTGTATTTCCGGATGTTGGACATTGTTCAGTACGGCACTACCGGACGCTGGAGCGGCTGACACTGGAGAGAGCGAAGCGGATGCTTATACACTCCTGATGACTGACAGATTAGATGGACTCGCTCCTCCATAACTTACGTTTAGGAACTTCATTTCATCTCAAGTTAGTGATGATATCCTAATGTGTGTAACTAGTAGATCTCTTAAAGTCCCCAGTGAAATCAAAATGTAAGTATTTTGTCTTTTAGCATGAATATGTTAGTCTTACTGTAATCTATAAGCTAGTCTGTAGACAGCATTTCCCAATTTAAATACACAGTCGAACTGAATAGCCGTTCGTACTACGGTGAGCAGTTCAGGACATCTCAGACCTCACTCATATGAGGAAAAGGCTTCAGGTCTCAGGAAAAACAACATCAATGTCAAGACTCGTACAATCAGGCATCGGACGAAACAGCCTCAGACTAAAAGATGCATTTATGTCTGATGCCTTTCTGTCTCCGGCTGTTTCGTCCAGTGACGAGAGAAAGAGCTGAACTTGGCATGACAACTTTGCAAATGGAGCTTGAGGAAAGTAGTTTTAAGTTTTAGCGCCATGTCGCGTTGATCGATACGCCATTTCATGAAGCATTTTTATGGTCTAGTCAGTAGATGTCGGTCGTAGCAGCAACACACTGTGAGATGATCATGACTCTCAGTAAATGATCAGGCGATCTTTGATCAAAACACCGTTTAGGAGCCGCGACCACAGAAATCTCCACGAGTGTTTCACGATGATCATCTTTCGTCTGGAACAGAATCATACAGTGTGTGCCGGACATTAGATATGATAAATCTTTATGTAGGAGACTTTGAGCTTTGTAAGTTTGCAGATCTTATACACACACAAACAGCAACATAACACACCAAAGGAAACATATGCATCATATGACACCTTTAAACCATTAATACAAATGTAATACAACTATTATTAAAAACATGATGTATGAACTCAATCTTCCATTGTTTTCCAAAAGTGAGCTTGAACTGTTTTATCTTCTCATAATTATTAAAAATGAATCTTTCATTAGTGTTTGTCTCGCTCTGCTGGTTCAACACAAACACATTCAGGCTCTATATTTACTCTAAAACTCCAACATTTGTGAGTTTATACTGTGTGTTTATACAAATTAAATGGTTAATCTATGAATGAGAAAGTGTAATTTGCTGTGAAATAAAAGGTGTTTCACTGCCGCCTCATCAGGTCTGTCAGAGGATCGTTGAAATCTAAATGAAGTCTTAATTTATAACAGTGAAGTCACTGTATCTTCAGTCTCTGTTGATTCTGTTGACTGTGAGTCTCTGTAGTGGATCCTTATTTACCATCAGATGATCAGCAGAAGATCAGACTGTCATCTAATACCTAAAATAAAACACACACAGCCACATATGCAGTATGAGATATTACATCTGTCACATCTTTACATAAGAAAACTAACTAGATAATCTATATTAATTCCTTCTCAAACATGATAATATCGCTTCTATCTGATGCTCAAAGTCACTTTACAGAATCAAAAGCACATGAAAGGTCACTTTCACACACCGGACAGCTGATCCAGAACCAGCAGAAATCATCATTACACTCACTACACATTTAATATCAGTTAATAACACACAACCCTAATCTCAGATTATCACACACATAAGGCTTTACACAGAAGAAGCGGCACAGAAACCAAATCTGAAGCGCCATAAAATCACTAAATGTGTATTTTGCGACGACTCTGTTATTTTGGTGGTTTGCTTCACGATGTATATCTTACTCAGTGTGTCTCTCTCTAAACACACACACAAACCTGTCCACCAAATCAGCATAATCTCATACACACACACACACACAGACACACACACACACACACCAAAGCAAGTAACAACTACCTAACAAAACAGAAACTGAATTTAAGATTTATTATCTGATGATCTCAGACACAATATTCCCCCCCACACACACACTGAATCTTTACTATTATTTCTAGTGAGAAAATCAGCCAGTTAAACTTTAAATGAAAATATGATGAAAATCGTTAAGAACTATTCTTACAGTAGTGTCTTCAGTTTATAATGTGGATCATCCCTCAGATCCTCCAGCTGCTTCACTCCTGAGTCTCCTAGTTTATTCCCAGACAGATCCAGATGTCTCAGGTGTGAGGGGTTTGATCTCAGAGCTGAAGCCAGAGCAACACAACCTTCATCTGTGACTCCACACTCCCTCAACCTGTAGAGAACAATGACACACATTAAGCCTATATCCAGAGATAAACACAACACTTAAAATATTATATATACACATACTCATTAGTTCATGTTGTTCAAATACAACAGTTTGAATCCGTGTATCAGTCGTACAGTTTATTTTTTATTTTATTTTATATTGAAAGTAGAAAAATTAGAAAACGGTTCCTTTTTAGTGTTTTTAATTTTGTCCAAAAACGACACAGTTTGATCTCCGGCTGATAAATCAGAGGAAAGGGGCGTTTCATTCCCGCCCGCGTGTAGAAATCCAATATTCAAGCCGTTATTAATGTTTCTACCTGAGAACGAAACACGAAAAATCTAAATGAATTCTTGTTTTTCATTTTGAAAAAAAAAAGAATACTTTTTATACTTTCAATATTAAATAAAAAAAATGACTGAACGACTGATACACAGATTAGGGATTTATTGATTAGGGGATTCAATATACAGTTTGTACAGTATAAAAATCTATATTTCTATGGAAAATCCCCATAAAACATGGAAACCTAACGTGTGTGTGTGTGTGTGTGTGTGTGCTTAATGTATTTGTAAACATTTTAACCCTTGTGTTCTGTTCGAATTCTGTGTACTCCCCTTATGGACCGGGTCAAATTGACCCTAATTGGATTCAATACAATTCCTCAAAAATCACACTATGAAAAACAACAAAGATTTAGATACAAACTGTAAACTTTTAATATCAACATTTGTCAAACATTACAAAAACATTATACCTGAAAATATGATTTATGAAAATGTTTTTAAAACATTTTTTAAAACAGTTTTGTTTTGACAAAATTGGAAAATAAACAGTATACTGATTTTTTTGCATATATTGTTTTTTCCTTTTTTTTTACATTTTATGCTTTGAACATCGTAACTGAACAAAAAAAAAAAATAGCTGTATAATGAAAATTTTTCATTTTCCTAAGTTAACTTTCCCTAGTTTCCTAAGACCTATTTTCCTAGTTTCATTATTCACTCACTGGGAAGTGAGAAACCAAACATAACAAAAACATACATCAAATAAATGTTTATTTATTTATTTTTTGGCTCTGTGAAGCTGCCTTTGAAAATCCTACATAAAAGTTTTGGTTAAAAGCTAGGTATTTTAGATATTTTGAATATTGAAATGAGAGCTTATTTTACTATCTGTGTCTGACAAAGATTTTCATCTGTAATTTGCAAATAATTCTAATTGATTTTAGCTTTTTCAAGTGTGTTTGGTTAGGGTTAGAGCACTTTTAGATGCACTTGCACGTTAGAACTGGAGTTGAAGTGCCCTGACATACAGAAAATAAATGTTTTTATTTTGTGTCTGTACAGTTGCTTTTGAATGGCTGTCTATGAGGGTCAAATTGACCCGCGAACATCACAAACGTAACAGTAATTTTGTTTGTATATGTCAAAACACATCAGCATGTTGAAACTTTGCTTTGCATGCATGTTCATCATGATAAATGAGAAAAAGTCACAAAATATCAAGAAAAAAAAACAAAGGTTAACCAGTATTTCCAACAACTTGAAAATCGAAACGGGTCAAATTGACCCGCAACATAACACAAGGGTTAAGGAATGGGTGTGTGTGTATGTGTGTGTGTGTTAGGTCTGGAAACGAAAAAAAAAATTCTCCAAACTATCATGATTTTTTTTGTTTACGATCTGAATGTATTATTTTTATTCCAGAATCGATATTGATTCAAATGAAATGGCTTTATTTTCTTCCTCGCTTATAGCCGAGGTTGACAGAAGTTAGCCACTCTTGCTCCAACAGAGGCTGAAGCGTGTGGTTATCTATGAGTGTCGTAATATCCCTGTCTAGTGGACGTGTGGAAGCGGCGTGAGACTGAATCAGTGTTAAACTCAGAGCCTTTGTCACTATTATAGCGACTTTTCAGACCCCTTTAGTGATTTTTGTTTTTTAAAGCGACTAGCGACAAATCTAGCGTCTCTCTGGTCAAACCTCAGTGACCCCCAAATGCTGTCAGTGGTGCGAGCGCGAGCTCTTGCTCTCTCCCTGCCGTCTCTCTCTCTCGCTCTAACATATGTGGAAACAAACAAGTCTTATCTGGCTAGAACATGACATAAGCCTATAACACGCTCTCACATGTTTATTTTTTAGCATTTTTGGGAGGAGTAAAATGTACATATGTGGATTCAACAACCAGATGCATTTACACTTGTCCAGTTTGGTCTGGAACGGTCTCAGACCTCCTCCTGAAGTGGTTTGAGCGATCGGATCCGTCTGGAATGTGTTTCGCAGGGCATTTACACCTGGTCTCTTCACGATCGGATAGCTATCCCATCACAGAAAACGCTTGAAGTGGCCAGGTGTGAACAGCCCCTTAGGGAAGGCGTTAGCTACTTTCCTCTGAACATAGTTGTCAACACTGGACTGAGTCACTGAAAGCCCTCGCGCTGCTCATATACTGAGAGAGAGACGAGACATTTATCCCAATTATTTGTATACAGTCTAATAATAATAATATAATCTAGTAATACTGATTCATATATTAACAACAGCTTATATATGTAGTAGTTTATACTGTATGGTAATGATAGTATCAGTATTAGAGGAAATACGGTAAAGGGGTGTGGGCACTCTCGCCCGGAAACTGATCTGTATCAGTGTTGTACCAGAAGTAAACGGCACTCAACTTGGCTCCGTCTCTGCGTGTGTTATTGTTCCTCCACAAATATTACAATATACTCTTATACTGTTCATTAATTATAAACTAATAGTTTGCGAATGATTCATAAGCGCTGTGTTACTGTATACTTGTGATAAAGTGTCACCATTATTTCAAACTGGTTGCATTAAGTGTAATTGTTCCTTTTGTATGTGATGGAGTGATTCTTCTTTACATAACAACACAATAATAATAAACACAATAACACAATAACAATAATAAACACAATAACACAATAATAATAATAATAATAATAATAATTAATAACAATAACAATAATAATAATAACAATGATAATAAACACAATAACACAATAACAATAATAATAATAAACACAATAATAAACACAAAATAAACAAAGTAAAGATGAATTTGACTGATAGCATTATTACTATTTTTAACCCCGGATGGGGCTTACGCCACACATATATTATATACACTATCTACATATTAATCCTTATTCACTCAGAGTCTTTATGGTAGAGATGATCTTACCCCAGTCTCTCCAGTTTACAGAGAGGATTCTCCAGTAGATCAGAAAGATGCTTTATTCCTGAGTCTCCTAGTTTATTCACAGACAGATCCAGATCTCTCAGGTGTGAGGGGTTTGATCTCAGAGCTGAAGCCAGAGCAACACAACCTTCATCTGTGACTCCACAATCCCACAACCTGTAGAGAACAATGACACACATTAAGCCTCTGGTTTTCTTCAGGGTCTTTTTAACCCGCAAATGACTTTTGCTCAAATTTTTTAAATAATTCTCTTTGTCCAAATGGTATGAAACTTTCTACGGCTCTCAACACTTTCTAGATCTACAAAAAAAAAAAAAAAAAATTGTAATGATTTCTGTTTTTATGTTAGCGTGAAAAAGATAGTGACACTAGTTGTCTTCGGGTCCCTGGAGACCCCGCATAGTAAATATACAAAATTCATCATCAAAATCAGAAACAACGCAGAACACACAGACAGAAATATATACATATTATATATATATATATATATATATATATATATATATATATATATATATATATATATATATATATACGTATACAAACTGTTCTCTTATCATTTGTAAAATAAAATCCTCCAAAATGCAGAAACATAACAAAAATAAATTGGTGACACTGACACATTGAAAATGTGCACATACACACACACACACACACACACACACACACACACACACACACACACACACACACCACACCACACACACACACACACACACACACACACACACACACACACACACACACACACCACACACACACACACACACACACACACACACACACACACACACACACCACACACACACACACACACACAAAGGAATACATTTGTAAGGCTATAAAAAACTCATTTGTTATTGCTGTTCATGTCATGTATTTTTACTCAATATGTAATATAACTGTTCATTTCTGTTAATTTTTGTTCTGTTAGTTAGTAACTGAAATGTTGATTAAAAATTTAGAATTATATTAAAAACAGACGATTGAAATACAGTTTTTTACAATCACTTTGTTACTATTTTCAGAACCTTGATGTCATTTTTCACAACTCTAGACACAAAACTCACAACCAATGATCAAAATGCACATTTTTCAAAACTCTAACCCTTTTCTCAATTGCTTGGATACAATACACATAAAACTTAGATCATTTGTTCATTCAACAAAGATCACCTGTTCAATATGACACAACTTAACATTACAGTACTACTATTTCAAAAGGCAATTCACACATTACATTTCAAATGAGTGTCTATTCATTTCCTTACAATGATCTAACTATCAATTGATACAACTGCTCAAAATGATAAGTAACTGTTGCATTACTCTTAATGCATAGTTGTATGGAAACAGACACACAATCTTCCATGTTTACAGTAAATCATGAAAGTTTCAAGATAATGAGATTCATTGTCACCAATTAGCATGGAGCATGAACCAATTAGACTACAATATCCATGGATGTAGCCTAATATTTTATATTTTTGCTTTGATTCCAATAAACCTATGTTGTGATTGTACTTTAGTGTTTTGCATCAATATATTACACACTTTGTTCAATGATTCCACTATGTGTGTATTCTCTCTACTACTGCAGTACTTTTACAGAGATGTATTTACTGTACATGTAGTACCATAATCACCTATTTTGTTCTACAATATTTAATGATTGTACGAACAATGACACAGTGAAACTATCGGTTGCTTGTGTGTGGGTGATCTATAGTTATGTTTCAATGGTATTTCACAGTAAATTTGTTTTTTGAACCAATGATTGTGCAAGTGCAAGATTTCTTTAAAGATGTGAATGCGCAATGCAATGTTTTGAACATTAGACAGCCTGTGTTACAAGTGATAACCGTTTTGAGTTTTGTGTCTAGAGTTTTGAAAAATGACATCAATGTTCTGAAAATAGTAGCAAAGTGATTGTAAAAAACTGTAAATAATAAAATCTAAAAATGTATCTTTGTAACATTGTTCAGGTTTGATTCTAATCATAACATTATTGAAAACATTTTTCAGTACAAAAATGCTAAACTTTGACAAAAGTATTTTATTTTTGTTATAATTGTGATTTTATAATATTTAGGTATGAATCCAACTGAATCCAACTTGTGAAAAGATATATTTAGTTAGTCGAATAGCAAATAGTGGAGCTCTATAGCCATCTAGTGGTTAAAAATATTTTTTTTTATTTTAAAACTGCATTTTCCAAAAAAATGGGCACAAATCATACATTAAACCATATAAAGTTATCCAGGTTATCCCCATGAATGAAAGTCAGAAATCTGGGTCTTTTATAAAGTGAATTTTACATAAAATGCTGTTTTTTTGTAAAAAGCCTATTTAAATAAATATTTATTTATTTATAGAAATTTAAAATATATCAAAATTACAGTCAAATTACATTTGTAAAAAAAAAAAAAAAAAAAAAAAAAATTAATTCTGTTACAAAATTAAATGTTATTGTCTGGGGTCCCTGGAGACCCCAAAGATAACTAGTGTCGGCCCCAAATGAAGATAACACAAGGGTTAAGCCTTTATCCAGAGATAAATATAACACTTAAACAATAAATAACATAATGCTGTCAACATGAAATGTATAGAAATACTCATCAGTTCACTTTGTTAAAATACATCAGTTATGATTAGGGGATTGAATATACAGTTTGTACAGAATAAAAATTAGTATTTCTATGGAAAGTCCCCATAAAACATGGAAACCCAGCTTGCTCCAACAGAGGCTGAAGCGTGTGGTTATCTATGAGTGTCGTAATATCCCTGTCTAGTGGACGTGTGGAAGCGGCGTGAGACTGAAGCACTGAAAGCCCTCGCGCTGCTCATATGCTGAGAGAGAGATAAGACAGTAGAGCTGACCGATTCAGCTTTACAATACTGTGATCTCCATTCACACACACACACCATCTTCTTACAATTCCTCTATTAAACCTTTGACTAAATCACATCGCAACACTTTACATCTGTGTTGGCGCTGCCACTGACCCAGAGAGAGTTGGCATGAAACAGCTTAAATAGAAGTAATGGGATAAAAGTTTAAAGTTCAGATATAAACACTGATCTAGCTTTTGATAGAAACAACTGAAGGCACTCTCTGTAATCTCAATGAGGTCTGAAAAATGAAATGCCTGATATCACAGCGCTGATAAGCACAGCTCCTCAAAACTCTCCACTGACTTTATCAAGCCCAGGGCTTTTAGTTTTTGGGTGGTTTGTAAAACCCTCAACACAGAGGCTTTATCAATTTGCAGATATTCCTCTGTTTTCAAACTAAAATAAAAATCCCTACTAACTTCATCAAAATCGTGTGTATCAAATCGCCTATAAAATCCTGAGCTTCATTCTCTCTCTCTCGCACAGCTCTCTCTCTCATCAGTAGCCATAGCAGCTCCGGAGCCGGTTCTGATCCAGGGTCAGTTTACTCCAGAGGTGTTCAGCGCATGCGTCTCTATTGATGAGGCTCCAGCGGGCCTGACACTTATATCTATATAAAGCGCTGTTACAACAAGCTAATGTTCAGTTTATTATAATATATAGCTAATGCTCATCTCACACATCGTTTATCTGCATTCAGACGTTTGTTTGTTTTTTGCAACAGGACATTGTCTACGCTATAATGTAAAAAGATTTTAAAATGATTGCACAATCACCAAATAGGAGGCGATATGCACTATGTAAATCAGCATTTAACAAAAGAAGAAAGTAGTCGTACGGCGCGCTTTTTCTCAGCGTCTGTTTCCATGGCGACTCGTGGATTCGTCTCTGTTGAGAAGGTCTGGTGTGTGAACCATGAAATTAAACAATAAAAGCAAATAATGTGGTTTAATCAAGCAAGAGTTCAGGCTATGTTTGAGGGTAAGATAAGCTTGCTTTCTGGAACACACCCCAGGACACAGGCAGATCTCCAAACCAGGAATAGCAGAAAACAAGGACAACGCTCAGTAATGCCAGGAACTCTAGACAAGACTCTGCGCTGAGACAAACAACTGAACTGGGGAAATAGGCAGAGAGACTGAGGGATCATGAGTGCATATCATTTGTGCAATATCTCTTTTTTAAACAATGAATTAAACATATCAGCAAGTTTAACTGTTATTCTAAGAGATTATGGGAGGGAGAAAGATTATGTAAAACTGATCAAATGAAAAACATTAAAAAACATCTGTTTTTTTTACCTAAATAAATGTATTAACATTTTAATTAAATTAAAATAAATATTAAAAAGGTCTAAATATAAATGTTCATTTGTTTAAATGTTAATTATAAATGCATATATTTGAAAATAAATTTCTCACACAAATATCATAAAAACGGTTACGTTGTCATGATTCTGCCATCTTGTCTTTGATTTCACTGGTCTTGTGGCAGGATCATGGCAGACCCATGTTTCATGTGCAGCACATGGCCATTTGTTTGGGCCATGTGCTTGCGTTGTCTCCTCTCTTTACCCCGCCCCCTTGTTATCCTGATTTAGTCATTATTGCTTTATCTGTGTCACCTGTCATGTCATGATTAGTCTCCCTATTTTATCCCCTTGTGTTTCACTGTCTCTTGTCGGTTCATTGCCAAATGTTACTTGTGAGTACCCTGTGAAAGTCTTGTCTTTGAAAGTCATTGAAAGTCTAGTCATTGTTAGTTTCTCTTGAAGTGTTGTTTGTTTTCTAGTGTTTTGTCAGTGTCGTTGTCTAGTTAGTCACCGTAGTCTTGTCTTGTTTTGCCCCCTCGTGGGCTTTGTTTTCCCGGTTATTTGTAGTGATGGCCAAATGAAGCTTTTGTGAAGCACTGAACCACTTGAGCCAATTGGTTCGAAAATGGGTTCATTACTCGAAGCTTCAGTTGCAGCGACCTCTCCTGGCGAAAAGCAAGGCTGCAGTCAAATTAATCAGTGAGCAGTATTTGAGAAACTACTTTAGTTCTGAAGCATCTTTGCTAAGATCACCCTTGGATTTTTAACTATATTTCCTTTGAAAACTCTTTGATGCACACGCTAATGCTGAGCATAATGTTCTATTTACAAATAAAAATTTATAAATGTATGTTTTGTGTTATTTAGGAGAGAGTGCTGGGAAAATATGGCATAGGTTGGGTGTGCTTGTGTAACTATGGCAGGGGGTGATTTTTGGGATGGGGAACACTCAAAGATTTTTATTGAGGTACATTATTTTTTCAACAGTTTTTGGACTGAGTCGGTTTCTTTTTTTGCTCACAACCTCTCCAGACTTGGAAAACACTCGCTAACAAGGAACAGATGATGCTGGCGAACATAATTTTTTTTTTTCCAAGATTAAACCGATGAGGGTACACATTTTGATGGTTTTGTACATTGTACAATTGTACATTGTTTAGAGTGGTTATAAAGACTAAAAGGCGCTCAAAACTGTTTCAACCTATCACCTGTCAGAATCGAGACGCGCCGTTCCAGTGAATCACCTGATTGGACCGCAAACCAGTCAGATGATTCATTCATGCAATGAAGCACTTGCTGCTTCGGACGTCATATGTCACATGATTTTTTTCGCACCAAAGCAAGCTTTGAAGCAGTGGTTCTCTAGGTTTGTAGTTCAGGGTTTCGAAGCACGTATCGAAGCTTCAGCGTCACACTGCCATCACTAGTTATTTAATAAATCGTGTTGCCTTGACTACTGTCTGCTATTGGGTTCATCCTTCCTCACCCTCATAACAGAATGAACCGACCAGAACCGAACCCAGCAGACATTACGTCCTCTTATGTCAGGCATAACCTTGATGATCTTAAGGATTGGTGGCACAGGACCATCGCTGACTCTAAGAGGGGCAAACTCCCGATTCCCTCCCAGGGAGAGTTATCATTGTGTGAGTATGCCCGGGTCGCCAACGAGAGGAGGTTTTTCCTGCCTGATCACCTCCTAAACCGCTACCTCATTGCGGGTCTCAACTCTCCTCCACCCCTGGCTGAACGGGAGAGCCTGGTTTGCCATTCGTTCGCTGATGTGGTGGATTGTTTATCGAGGAGGGAGTCCCGGGGGTCCATCTTGTCTTCACCACCAGTCAAGCTGCCAGTGATTCCGGAGGGTCGTGTCCTAGGCGTCGTTTCCCAGGGGAATCAAGCTGGTTCCACTCCCGTGACGTCATCCGGACCCGAAGGTCTACTTGGCAAACGAGAGAGACGGCTGTCGTGGGAGTCGACTTCGGAGTCCTCTTCCACTGAGACTGCAGTCCCTGCTGTGCTTCCGCAACTGGTCACAAGCCCGGCTACGTCCTCTGCACCGCGACCCAGGAAGAAGAAGAGGAAGAAGGGAGCCTCTTGTCCTCCGTCTCTGTCTTCCCCAGAGCCCGCTCCAGCGAGCGCCGTCCCAGAGCCCGCTCCAGCGAGCGCCGTCCCAGAGCCCGCTCCAGCGAGCGCCGTCCCAGAGCCCGCTCCAGCGAGCGCCGATCCCAAGTCAGCTGCTGTGAGAGCTGCGGCCGATCAAGCTGCAGAAGCAGTCCTGCGATCGGTATCAGCTCGTCAAAGTATGCCTGTTGTCATTGCCGCTGAGGCTTTAGCTAATTATTTGTCAAGTCTTGTCAAAATCCTTGAACCTGTCTGTCCTGCCTTGTCCTCAACACCCGAGCCTGTCACGGTGAGCGCAGCACCCACGCATGTCTCCGTGAGCGCTGCACCTGGTCCTGTCCCTGTGAGCACAGCACTCGATCCGGTTCCTGAGAGCGCAGCCCCCACGCCTGCCACAGTGAGCGTCAGACCCACGCCTGGTCCTGTGAGCGCTGCTCCCGAGCCTGTCGCCGTGAGCGCTACACCCAGTCCTGCCCTGTCGCCTGCCATGTCCCCTGTCAGGAGTCCCGTTACCTTATCCTCTGTGTCCTCCATGTCTGAGCCTGTTGCTGCTCCCTCTAATGCAGTATCCCCATCTGTTTTCCCGGTCTCCCCCGTCTCCACTAGTCCCCGGACTGTTTCACCATTTGTTCCTGTCCCCACTGTCCCTGGACTTCCGTTTGTTTCCCCTGTCCTCACTAAGCCCCGGACTGTTTCTCCCAAGACCTCTACTCATGTGTCCCCATCCAAGCCTGCCCGGAGTTCTCGTCCTCAGCCCTCCTCCCGTGGACCCAAGACCCCCAGTCCTCCCATCCACCCTGGACCTCCCCCCATGAACTCTGTGTTTCCTCCACCTCCTTTGCCTTGTATGTTGTTTTTGATGTTTCACCCGAACCCTGTTATTGTTTATTCCTGTTTGCCATTGTTAGTGTTTTACATGTTTTGTTGGTTTTTATCTATGTCACAGTCTGTCTTGTCTTGTGTTTAGTTTCGAAAGTCATTGAAAGTCTAGTCATTGTTAGTTTCTCTTGAAGTGTTGTTTGTTTTCTAGTGTTTTGTCAGTGTCGTTGTCTAGTTAGTCACCGTAGTCCTGTCTTGTTTTGCCCCCTCGTGGGCTTTGTTTTCCCGGTTATTTGTTTAATAAATCGTGTTGCCTTGACTACTGTCTGCTATTGGGTTCATCCTTCCTCACCCTCATAACATATGTAGATCATTAATCAGGTCAGATAGGTGGAGGGTTTAAAAGCTGAAGTGTGACACTCATATTATTTGTTAAACCATTAATGTATAATGTTTAAGTAAGAACTGTTATAATGTTTTAGCAGTGATGCTTGTTCTCAGTGTTACTTACTCAGCTGATCTAGTTGCTGTAATCACAGGCATCAGCTTCTGGAGAACTTCATCTCCTGTGTTTTGGAGGACACTAATATAAAAAAATAAAAAAATAAGTTAATTAATAATGCTAACAATAATAATAATAATTCATAAAATAAGTAAATAATACATTATACCTTCATAAATACCCTCAAATATGTTTTTAATTAAACACTGCTTTATAAAGGACGTGTGGAAAGTTGTTTTAGTGTCTATAACTGTAGAAGCCTCGTATTCAGCAACACAGATTTGTTTCTCTTTCTCTTGTCAATGTCGCTTGTCAAGGTCTATTAGTCTACATTTACACTACAACACTATTTGGACATATCAGATTTTGTCCGGTCAAATGCGTATATTTTCATGAATCAAGAAGTATTTTGTGTTAAACAAGTTGTTTTTGAAATGAGAAGTAAGCTAATTGTGATAAAGTCACATTAACTGGGGCAGCAGCACTGGCGCACACACACACACACACACACAAGCACGCGTACACACACACACACGCACACACACTCACACAAACACACAGACAGAAACACACACACATGTCTGGTCCACAATCTTTGTGGAGACTCTCCATAGGCGTAATGGTTTTTATACTGTACAAACTGTATATTCTGTCCCCTTACACTAACACACACACACACACTAACCCTACCCCTAAACCTACCCATCACACACACACACACACACACACACACTAACCCTACCCCTAAACCTACCCATCACAGAAAACTTTCTGCATTTTTACATTTCCAAAAAACATCACTCATTAGGATTTATAAGCTGTTTACTCATGGGGACCAAAAAATGTCCCCACAAGGACAAGGATTTCAGATATTACCACCTTTGTGGGGACATTTGGTCACAATGTAATATAAACATGACCACACACACACAGACACTCAGACACACACAGACAGACAGACACACACACACACAGACACTCAGACAAACACAGAAAGACAGACACACACACACAGACACACACACACACACACTAGTAGTGGGAAGTTTGGATCATTTTACTGACTCTGATCTTTGAATCTCGTTTAGCAAAATGAACGAAACTTTTTGTTGATTTCATAATTAAAACATCATGTTAAATGGCCCAATATATTTAGTACTTACGAAAATGTTGATTACAATTGAAAAAATAACAATAAACTATGGGGTAATGCAGCCAAAGCCAAATGATAAGAAAGGGAAACGTGTAATTGATTGATGAGTCGGGTCTTAAGTTCAGGCTATGGCGTTCTGTTAGTTCCCCTCGCCTCCTGATCCGAGACGCTCTTTCTTTTGCAACTTCAAATGCATCACGTCTGTTCCCGCCTCTCGTGTCTTCGGGTTCGGACTTCGAGACGTTACGTTAGTTCAGTCGACTCGTCAGTGTCTGATCGGGGCCGTGTGACACAGACATGATATAGAGATAGACGCTCTATTGGCCGCTGGGCGCCAGAAATGCGGCCGCCATCTTTAACCGCTCATACTCCTAGTTGCGTTGTGTAGCAGCAGTTAAGATGCCAGAGCACTGTGCAGGAGTGATGGCCATCTCAAAACACTGCTTCATGAAGCTTCCAAGCCTTTACAGATCGTGTGTTCTGAATCAATGGTTCGGAGCGCGTATCAAACTGCCAGAGTCACGTGATTTCAGGAAACGAGGCTTCATTACGTCACAACTGTTTCGGGACACTTTTGAATGTCAATGTTTCAGCGCTGATGATCTCTGTCAACCCATGATCATGAGGAGGCACTGAGAACCACTGAACACGTGTCTGTGGGGTTTACATCATCTCTGATCAGTTTTATACATTTGTAGACTATTTAATTAGACATTAGTATAATTAAAATGAATAATGGTAGTTCATAGTCTTTTTGGCCTGTTTAGCTGAGCCATTCATAGAACTAACAAAACAAACCCTGACAATTGATAAAAGAACATATATACACTTATATATAATCTTAATCATGTAATAATCTTATTGGATAATTAGATAATTGCATTTGAAAGATTTTAACTTTCAATAAAACATTTGCAATAGATTTGTAAAAGGGTTTTTTATGCATGTTTGGCCCGGGTTATTGTTGCATTTACACTGTTCTGACCACTAGGGGTCACCGTGGAGACGGTGTCGGGGTGTTTCGAAGTGTTTCACGAAGCCTCGATCACTTTATGAAATAAATGCTTTTCTCCAAAACACGTTGGCCACAATTATTGGCACCCCTAGAATTTTTTACGAGTAAAATATAAGTATATTCCCATTAATGTTTACCTTTTTTAGCACACCAGGAGGACTGGGAACATGAAATTGTCCAGCCATGACTTCTGTTTCACAGGAGTTTAAATATGAGGAAACACAAAGGCCAAATTCCCTTAATCATCCATTACAATGAGTAAAACCAAAGAATATAGTTCTGGGGCCGTATTCACAAAGAATTTTAAGGCTAAAAGTAGCTCCTAACTGGCGAATTTAGGACCAACTCCTAAAAATAATGGGCGTGTCACTCCTAACTTTAGGACTCCTAATTTTTTTCACTAAGAGTAATTCACGAAGCATTTTAGCCCTAAAAGTAGCACCTAAGTCTGGGACAGCTTAAAAGAAGTCGAGAGGACTCCTAACTCACTAAGACCTATTCATAAAGGACTGTAGCGCACACCAGCGCCTCTCGCAGTCGTCCGGGGTCCGCGACACAAGCGGGAATGCTGCATTGATCTGCGAACAAATCCTCTCCCACGTCTCACGCTTAGTTTTGCTTGATATCCCAGTGCCGAATTTCACTTTTATTATGTTTTTGGGCCAGCAGCAGTAACTGATCCTGCGTCCAGTTGGGCTTTCTTTTCCGTTTTGGCGAGTTCAATCCACCGTCATTCAACTATTATGGTGTGTTCACACCGAACGCGAATTTAATTATTTGCGCGAGTAGATTACATACAAAGTCAATGCAAAGACGCGAATAGACGCATCATTGGCGCCGGCCGTTGCGAATGACGCGAATTGGGCGACGCGTTTGCCGCGAATGTCTTCCACGCAAGTTGAAAAATTTGAACTCGAGCGAATGTTCAAGCGTCTAACTAAACGCGATAGACGCGTATTTGACCCTCTATTCGCGTTCGGTGTGAACACACCGTTACATTACTTCAATAGGAGCAACATTTCCTTGCTTTAAGTAGTCTATTTAGGCTAATATGATGTCAATTAACCAAGCAAGTGTTAATGCAAGTGTCGTTTTTCATTATTAGGCAAGTGGCGGTTTTCATTGGGGTATTAGGCTACCTTGATTTAATTGAATTGAATTCATGACTTTTCTCTCTCTCTCTGCTTTTTTAGAATTACACTTCACTGGGGCCTGCACAAACATGTCATTATATATGCATTTCGATGACATTACTATTAGGGATGTCCCGATCCGATCACGCGATCGGAAATCGGGCCCGATCACGTGGTTTCAGACTCGATCGGAATCGGACGTTACCTCCCGATCAGGACTCGGATATATGTAAATTAGGGGTGTAACGGTACATGTATTCGTAATTATTGAACTGTTTCGGTACGAGGCTTCCGGTTCGGTATGCATACAAACCGAACGATTCCTAAGACCATTTTTCCTGCAGACAAAATCCGCGCTGGCGCGACCACCACAACGTTGCGCAACATCAAATGGCAAATGTAATGAAAGCGGAACGAAACTGCGCTTCTCATTATATTGTGCTTAACGGACCATTTATCAGTTCGGACCAGCAACATCTGTGCAGCGCGAGATCAAGCGACACTGTGCTGAGAGATCCAGTGAAGAAAACATTTGAATTCGCCACTGAAGTAATAACATCTCTGCGAGATCTAGAGAGAAGCATTCACATTTCTCCGTTATTAACCGTAGATCTCTATTAGATCAAACAGCGCTGACGTGGGAAGTCTGGGAACCAGGAGAAACATTGTGCCGTGAATAAACATGGATTTAATATTGCATTTCAAAACTCAAATAATATATATTTAAATGTTATTTTTAATGTGATTACCAAAACATTATTTGTTCATCCTTCAAAGATTACCCCCATTTATAAACCTGAAAGTTTCAAGATGTAGGAAAACTCAAAATTATTTAAAAATAGTTTTTCTTTTAATAAATAGGAAATTTCTCTGGCATTTCTTTCTTTTTGCTGTATCGTATCAAACCGAACCGCAAATTTTGTGAACTGTTACACCCCTAATGTAGGCCTATATATATATTCTCATTATTTTTTATACACTTTTAAAACATTTTTATTTTTTGTTTACATGCCTGCCGGGTATTTTAAGTTGAGGTGCTATTTGTTTTTATATTAGACTTTTTCTATATTCACTGTTGCACTAAAGTCAAAAAGTGAAGATTTTATGTTATTTATTACTTGATTGTTCAAGCTACCTCACAGAAGTGCTCTGTTTGTTAACAGAGTTGTTGAATGTTAAAATAAGGTGAATTAAATAAAAAATAAGGAACATCCTGGATCTGTTTTTTTCTCTCTTCTTTATTCTTTTTTTATGTATTATATAAGTATCGGATCGGGACTCGGTATCGGTAGATACTCAAAATCAAATGACTCGGACTCGGACTCGAGGGCAAAAAAACCTGATCGGGACATCCCTAATTACTATTATTATTTTGTGTAGGACATGATTTGTTGCGTCTGTGTTATGCTCCGCATGATGGCCCTGTCATCTAACAACCAATCACCGTGATCATTGCGAGGAAGCTCGTGCATGAGAAGTGACGTCATCCATAGAAACGAAGAATCACTCTTAGTTTAGGAGTTGTAATTTTTCCTTACTAAGAGTAGGTCTGAAAGGCGTTGTGAATAACTTTTAAGAGAAAACTCCTAGCTAAAATATTTTAGTGCGATTTAGGAGTACTCCTAGTGGTAAGATAAAATTCTTTGTGAATACGGCCCCTGATGTGCATCAAAAGATTGTTGAGCTTCACAAAATAGAAAGAGGCTGTAAGAAAATAGCTGAAGAATTGAAAGTCCCCATCTGGAGAGAGTCTGTATGCAGGAATGGTCTCTGATCTCAGGTCAGGTGTTCTCCAAACTCATCAGGCGTTATAGGAGCCACGATGGAGTAGTGCAAATGTTTGTCAGTGTTGGCGTGTGCACCTGTTCTGCTGTTCTGCACAATCTCATGTACAGATGTATGTGTAGGTTATTAGATTCTGCAAACAGCATCATTTCAACATTGACGAATCCGGCCCTGAGTTCAGTCAGGTTCTCCTCTAGTATGTGGAACCATTGGTGTTTTAGCCTATATGGAAACATGTCATATTGGGTTGTTTTTTTGTTTGTATTTGTCTGTTACTGTTTATGTTGTGTCACTGTTTGTGTTTGGACCATGTGTGTCCTTAATAAAGCTTTGACGATACGGGAGAAAACTCAGAGCTGTTATCTTGTCAAAAGGAGATTGCAAAAAGTATTTAATAAAAGGGTGCCAATAATTGTGGCCAACATGTTTTGGAGAAAAGCATTTGTTTCATAATGTGATTTCCCCCACACTTTCAATTCTTTAACTTCGATGAAAGATTAGATTTTGGGCAATTCTTTGAATGAAAGATCAAAAGGATAAACAATGCAGATTTATTTTTTACAGCCAGTTTTGAAGAGCCGCTGTGAAGAGCTGAACGCCTCCAGGAACGCCATCAAGGACATTCACTGTTTTATCAAGTTTACTTTGGCCGTCCGCGTGACGTCATTATCATCATCAGGAGGATCCGCGGACGTCCACTTGCTGTTACTATTAAAACTTCATTTAGGAAAAATACTTTCTATTAACTTGCTGTTTTATTACTGTAATACAGTGAACGACAGCCGTCTGTGTCTCCCAGTGTCTTACATTATTGTCAGTTTAGTGTTCAGTGATTCATTTACACAGAAACATAAGATAACATGTATGCCTTCATCTCCGAACACATTATCTGTGTCTTACATTTCATAATGAACTCAGATAAACTCAGTGCCGACTCGTTTCCATCAGTTCTTTTACATGAACTGGAATGTGTGCAAAGGATTGTGGGAGATTGAAGAACACGAAGGATAAACTTGATGCATCCTTCAAAATGATCTGAATTAAAGACACAAAATGAAGTCTGTGTTCAAAAGATCCTTCAAACTGAGACGGCCTTCAGAGGCGCTTGATGACGTGGCAGTCGAGATATGCAGCCTTACTAGGACACAGCCACGGTTTGAGAAACACCCGCAAATTATGATCAATATCCCAGAAATCAGTCTGTGCCCCGTGATTTAAACACCTCTGATCTCTGAGTTTCTCTTTGTTCATAATGTTTTAGACTGTAATGATTGCACTCAGTGTTACTTACCCATCATTACTGGCTCCAATTAATCTCCACAGGTTAAACCTCTGCAGTGTCTCCTCTGAGGACAACAACACAAACACTAAAGCTGACCACTGAGACGAGGAGAGTTTCACAGCACGTAATCCTCTACGGCTTGTATGAGGTTCAGCTTCGTTCACTAGAGAAAGATCACCCAGTTCATTCAGACAGTGAAACAGATTGATGTATTTATCTGGAGAGGGATTCTCACTGATCTTCTCTTTAATATAGTCAACTGTTTCCTCATTGTTGTGAGAGCTGTTTGCTGTCTGTGTCTTTAGTTCTTGTAAGAGACTCTGATTAGACTTCACTGACAGACCCAGAAGGAAACGAAGGAAAAGGTCCAGATGCCCATTTCTACTGTGTAAAGCTTCATCCACAGCTCTCTGATGGAGATCAGATAGGGACACTTTGCCTCTATTAGTTGGTTTGGTAATCTGGTCAAACACATTGATGTTATTGTTGATAAAGGAGAGATGCACATATAGAGCTGCTAGATGTTCCTGAATGCTCAGATGAACAAAGCAGAAGACTTTCCCCTGACACAAGCCCAACTCCTCTCTGAAGATCTGAGTGCACAATCCTGAGTAAACTGATGCTTCTGCCACATCAATGCCACACTCGCTCAGGTCTTCCTCATAGAAGATCAGGTGGCCTTTCACAAGCTGCCGATACGCCAGTTCCCCCAGTTTGACAATCATGTCTTCATCTTTCACTTTCTTCTCATAGTCCTTCTCATGTCTGATGTTGGTCTGAATGAGCAGGAAGTGTGTGTACATCTGAGTGAGAGTCTTGGGAATCTCTCCTCTCTCTGCTCCACTGCACATCTCCTCTAGAACAGTGGCTGAGATCCAGCAGAACACTGGGATGTGGCACATAATAAAGAGGCTCCTTGAGGACTTCAGGTGTGAGATGATCCTGTGGGCCAGACTCTGATCACTGATTCTCTTCCTGAAGTATTCCTGCTTCTGTGTGTCACTGAAGCCTCGTACCTCTGTCACTCGATGGACACACTCAGAGGGGACGAGATCCGCTGCTGCTGGTCTGGAGGTGATCCAGATGAGAGACGAGGGAAGCAGATTCCCCACAATGAGGTTCGTCAGCAGCTCGTCCACTGAGGCGGATTCAGTCACATCACACAACCTCACATCGCTCTGAAAATCCAGACACAGACGACACTCATCCAGACCATCAAAGATGAACAGCACTTTATACTCATCACTGGATATGGCCATTTCTCTGCTTTCAGGGAAGAAGCGATGAAGAAGATCTGAAAGACTGAGTGTTTTGTCCTTCATCAAGTTGAGCTCTCTGAAAGCGAGTGGGAATATGAGCTGGACGTCCTGATTCTCTTTCCCTTCAGCCCAGTCCAGGATGAACTTCTGCACAGAGACTGTTTTTCCAATGCCAGCGACTCCCTTTGTCAGCACAGTTCTGATGGGTTTGTCTTGTCCAGGTAAAGGTCTAAAGATGTCACTGCATTTGATCGGTGTGTCCTCTGTTTCTGCTCTCCTGGACTGTGTCTCAATCTGTCTCACCTCATGCTCATTATTGATCTCTCCACTTCCACTCTCTGTGATGTAGAGCTCTGTGTAGATCTCATTCAGGAGTGTTGGGTTTCCCTGCTTTGATATTCCCTCACACACACACTCACACTTCTGTCTCAGATTTGATCTCAATGTGTTGAGGACTTCAGCAGGTTTAGAGTCATGGCTGTAAGATTAAAATACCACATTATTACACAAGTCAGAGAAGTCAATAACCATACATTACACAATATATTATTTGTTTGCTGTATTATGGGACACAGAACATCATTAGTTTTCTGAAATGTTTAAATCATTAATCATGTGTTTGAGTGATGTGTGATGTGAATTGAAACACCTAAAATTAAACAACAACAAAAGTCCTGCATTTTACCTGAAACCAGGACACATGCTTTCATTAAAGTCTTGTGGTTGAATCACAGGCTTGAACACAGTTTTGTTTTTAACTGGTCCGGATGGAAGATTTGACCTTAAATCAGAATGAAGAGTGTAAAGAATCAGACACACTGATATTGATGTAATTGTGTCATTAACTGAGTAACAGACCAACAGCTTTTACAGTGTGTGAATGTATTAACAATACAATACATAGAGCTTTACACAAGAGCACAATGATCATCATTAATAGACTGAAACTTACAGGATTTCAACTTAAAATCCATTGGTTCAAATCCAGATAATTAAACTGCTGTATATTAATAATAATAATAATATAATTTAAAAAATCAAATACTATAAGCATAACTTTTATAGAAATGATATACCTGAGATCAGGCCGTGTGTCTCCACTCTTAAACTTCATTGGCTCATTCATAGACCAGTCACTCTTCACAGACACACAGCTGGACTCTGGGTTTGAGCTCTTCTGCTGGACTGAACTGGTTTTCAAACTAAATAAAATAAAAAGCAGACAGACTTATAAATGTTGTGCACTTTTACAGGAATCTTCTGTCTCAGGAAACACCAGGGAGTGTTGTTACAAACTTTCTGAACAATCTGCTTAATTATAATACTACATTATATAAATGTGGAAAAATTCTCAGCTTACATTTACTTGATGTCATTGCAAGTAATAAACTGACTGACTGATAAATGTTGCTTCTAATTCAAAAATGTCATACTATAAGCAACACTTTTATAGAAATGATAGGGGAGAGCGGGGCACAACCTAACACTTTTTAACTTTCTCAGCTTGAGTAAATACACTTGGGGTTCAGAGTATTTATTTTCCCCCATTAATTTCACACACGTCTAGAACAATCTGTGGTTTTGTTTCATTAATTTAGTGTGTACTTTTTTCTTCATTTCCACTGAAAGAATGGAAGTGAAATGTGACAACATGCCCCATAGGTGAGGCACATCGTAACATGACCATATGACAGATTAAAATGTTATCTGATCTAATCAGAAAAATATACAAGACAAACTAAAATATTTTGTCAATAAAATACAATTATTAATTTTTCATATAAAATAATAATGATTGCTGTATATTAATAATAATTTCATAAAATATCAAATACTATAACATAGAAGTGATATACCTGAGATCAGGCCGTGTGTCTCCACTCTTAAACTTTATTGGCTGATCCATAGAGCGGTCACTCTTCACAGACACACAGCTGGACTCTGGGTTTGAGCTCTTCTGCTGGACTGAACTGGAACACAGAACAGATTCAGTTTAATCCTTTAGATTACTGCGTTCATTCTTTATGATAGGAACCATATTAATATTAACATTAATCTTTCATTAATTTTTTTTCATGCTAGTTTTAAAACAAAAACAGGCAAACTGATATTTTTCTGAGATGTGACACAGTATTTAACAGTGTTTGTTGAAAGTACCTGCGTCCTGGAGAGAAATCTCCATCTCTGGATGCTTGTGAATCAGCCATGATGAAGATGCAGGAGAATCTGATGAGTTTGATCTCCTCCACTGACTCTGATGAAGAAACATTCACACACTACATTAAATGATTAAACGAATTAAACAACATTAATAATTTAGCTGAACATATCTGGAGTGTGTGAGTAAAAGGATCATGTGACTGGGTAACTCAAGCTCATGTTCACACACATGCTGTTAAACTCCTGAAGAATCACAGACATCACCAAACACAAAAATAAACATTGAAGTGAAAGAAACCCTTTATTAAAGATTTCATATCAAACAAACAATCACTTAAAATGTCCTCCAGAGATTCATATTAATATGAGGAAGTCACACATGAACACTCACCTTGATCAAACTTTTACAAGATAGGCCTACAGGATCTCAAATCCTCCACTTTAACATCATAAAGATTTGAAAGGAAATCCCTGCGTAAACGTTTATTAAACACTTTGATGCTGTTTCTCCGTGTCGTATTGGTATTTTACCTGCTTAAAATGTCGACAGGTGAACTCTAATAACTTACTTTCACTTTAGTTGAGTAGACTGTCAATGGAGGTACACTACCAACTAGTAACGGTTTTTGTTCAAAATTAAAAAAATGTATATAATGAGCGAGTACATCATGAATCCATCTTCCAGCCGGTGTTTTAGTCTTATCCTGAATCACTACGGTACGCCTATAATACGTGTTTATATTCGGACTATTTTAAACCGCTGCGGAGTAGCACAGTACCCGCGTGACTCGCAATAGAGAGAAGTAGATCCGGCGACAATATTCTTCCGCAAGACAGCAGTTTGTTTATTAACCGCTGGAGCGCCAAAAGTAGTTTAATACCTTTAAAACGATCTTTATTTGTGTTCCGAAGATAAACGAAAGTCTTACGGGTTTGGAACGATATGTGGATGAACGATTAACGACAGAAATGTAATTATTTGGTGAACTAACCCTTTAAACCAGGTAACTTTCCTGAAGCACTTGAAGAGCTTTCCTGATGACATCATGGAGTAGTATGACGTCACTGGAAGAACGTTTGATCAAGACTTTGAGAACCTTCAAGCTCAAGTTTTTCATTAAAACCTTTTTTTCTTGCTCTTTTTATTTGTTTGTTCATATTTTTCTATCATATATTTTTGTTATTTCGTTTGTTCAGGGTTTTTTTTTAGATCCACTGTCTGCATTACACTCACACAGTAGCCTATGTATTACTAAATGCACGTCCATTATTGTTTTTTTATTCATATTTTATCGGAGATATTTTGTTTTCTCAAAATCTCAACATTGAACAGGCAGTTAACAAATGATAGACACTCACAGATAATGATGTTCAGTCAATGTTAAATATATAATGTAATAATCTAAAAGCCAAGTCATATTTAATTTCACTCATTCTCTTCACCTTGAAAGCAAATATGATCCATGTGTCCCAGTGAACTGAAATATTTCATGAAAGCACTTACTGTCTTGACGTTTGTTCTTAGTTAATATATCATGTTTTCTCCTTCACGGCACAGCCTGAAAAACACTTTCAGTTGAACTGAACTTTGTGTTCAGAAAAGAGTGTGTAGTCTAACAGGTTTTTCTGGATTCGGCACATGACCGACTCTGACTGGAGAGAGAGAATAAACCACAGAACAGCATCAGTCCCTGACAATCACATCAATCCTGCGGGAAATTATTATTCATGTTCTCAAATCAAGACATACATATACTCTGTAAAATACAGGATAAGATTGAATGAGATCTCCTGGAGTCAGAGGATTTATTAATACTTGAGGAAACGCACAAAATACCAAACAAACCTCAAAAAGACAAATATTAATACAATTCCAAGAAGTCCAAATAGCAGCAAACAGAATAAATAAACAACATACCGTAAACCAAAAGAAACATAAAGAAACCTATAAATATATTAAATACACAAATCAATGAAAACCCCCTTCAGAAGATGCCATAGTTTGGGCTTTTCTACGATACATGAGTGTATAAGATCTGGAGAAGATGTTCCTCTGTTAGGATGCAGCGGACAGGACTGACACACACACACACACACACACACACACACACACTCCAGTGAGAATCCTCTGCGTGATCAAGAACGTCCTCAACTAAACCCGTCTAGAGTGAGGATGGATCTGTGAGGATGTTTGGTGATGATGAACTGAGCAACATCAGGCTTTATGCCCTGCTCCTGGACGACACGAACTGTCTGAGGAACACTGTATGTTATTCAGCAGGGAATGCTCAGCCTGGGGAAACTTTTCTTCCGTCTCGCTTGTTTCTCATGGTTTTATCTGTTCTTGTTTGTATTTTGTTGTGAGCAATATATTCTTTAAATAAATAAATAAAAACTGATGTTATCCGACTTCTCCTCACGTCACGCTAGTAACAGTGTGTCTGACGCGATAGTCTACGGGTTAAAAAGTTTAAAATATTGGTGTTTTTCTTACAAACACTTATCGCTTCACTTCAGAAGACATTGATCCTCCATTGGGGTCGTGTGGATTACTGTAGTTATTGCATTGTGTGTTTTATGCTCCAGCTTTTAGGAACACATGCGCTTGCATTATGTCTTCCAGAGATGATTTATTGTTTAAAACCTTCCTTTGTGTTAATCTGAAGAAGGAAAGTCGTACACATCTCGGACGGCATGAGGGGAAAGATGAGTAAATGAGGACGTATTTCTGGGTGAACTGCATTTTCTTTTACTCCATAATACAGAACAGCAAGAGACATGATTCCTTATTAAGATTCATCAGTGGAAAGAAGAAGAAGAAGAGGACAAGAGGAAGAAGCCAAGCATTAATATTAACAACACTTTTAAACCACAAAATAAGTCAATTATATTATTAAAAAGAAAAGCATCATTCTCTCACACACACACAAACTCTCTTTAACACTAAATAATTCCTTTTTAATGATATTTAATGCTCTCGTGCTTTCTACAGTCCAGATTGATGAAAAGCAGCTTTACAGGGATAAACAGGAGAATAATGATCAATGATGCAGAGCTCAGTTCTGCTGTAAAGCGGCTCTAGAAAGACAATAGTGTCATTGATCAGCTGAAGTCAGTTCAGTGTTGATTCAGTTCAATAACTGTGTAAAGTTCATCAAATATGAAGCGAGTTCAGCTATAAAGCAGTGATGTCATCGTCCAGCTCAGTCCAGTTCTCCTGCAATAGTGCCAGTGCCGTCAGATCAATAATAGTGTTGAATATGAAGTGTCATAAACTAAGCGAGCCGGAGGCGACAGTAGCAAGAACCCAATGTAGAGTATTTGGGCCATTGGGGAATATGTATTCAATATTTAGTAATTACAAATTAATAACTATTGATACGGGTTTGACCCAGATAACAATACATGTTAAAAATCACCCGGCAAAGGGGTTACGCAATCTGTTATGAACGACCGAATATAATGGATGTATAATCAATTATTCATACAGATCGGCAAGATAGATCAATTGTATTTATCAATAATTAAATCATAACGAATTATAATTCAATATTCATATACAAATCGTCTGGAATATATAGATTCTTAGGATACTCCTCAATGGAATTAATTATTATCGAATAATCTGTTTGTCCAGCAAACTGGTCATGGATCTTCATCAATTTCCACAGAGAAATTACCTTTAAGAGACTCGCAGGAAGAGACGATCTTTACGGCCGTAAAAGATAGCTCTCCTGTTTCGTCACAATACTATTTAAAGTATTATACCATTTCAAAGCTTATAGCTGATCGAAACATTTAAGTGATTTGAAGTATGAGCACAGGCAGAATCAATCAATGAATATATGTATTTAATAAAGGTGATTACGTATATGGTTAATAAACGTTACAAGGAATAAATGTATTTACAAACACAATAAAACATCGAGGAAGGAGAATGCATATAGAAAGAGAAAGAGAGAGAGATAGAGAGAGCTGGTGAGTTTGGCAAAATTCATCAGACACAGAACCGTTAAGAGAGACAACTAGTCAAATCGTACCCTAATTAGGGCAGGCAATCTTAGCAGTATTTAGATCTCGGTAGGAAACGAATACTTGCTGATCATGTTCTCTTGTGTAACGTTACGTGTGTTCCGAACCCGGTCAGAGGTCCTTTCCGGCGCGCCCGTGTGGCGGGATGTTCAAATCGTCCGTTGAAGGTGTTGCCAAAGAAATGATTCAAACTAAGTTCATTTCACTCGCCGGTGAGAATGAACAAAGGAGAATACAAAAAGGAAAATAAAACTGAACTAGACAAACAAAGGAAAGATGGGTCCTCGCATGAACACGAGGTCCCGATGGACCAAGGAGTCACATGATGGAGGAAGAGCAGTCCAGGGTACCAGCCAGAGAGGGGAGACAGAGAGACCGGTCAGAGAGGGAAGCCCGAGCAAGAGCGAGTCCAGTTCCTTTAAAGGAACTGGAGTCCACACCTCTGAGGTGCGAACTGGCCAATGACATTCAACGAAACTCTTGGCGGCAAAATTCTCTTTGTCTTGTCAAAGCTAAATTATGGCCGCATTCACAGGTTTTACGATCAGTCAGAATTTGTTCAGAATCATTTAAAAGATGGTAAAACATAGTAAAATACATTTTATGGCTTGTTCAATTACATAAATGACCTTCTCAGCTCATTAGGATTTTGGACATAGGAAGAAAGACATTTAAGGAGAGTTATATTGCAAAGTTACATTAAAAGCATAATTAACTGCCCTTGCAGTTTGTTTTAAACTAACACACACTCATAGATCCCTTCATAGGACCTGGGCAATCGACAAACATAACAACATATCAAATATACCTCAGTAAATGTCTTTAAATGAGGAGAGTAGTAAAAGTTCATATATGTGTGTGTGTTTGTATCTGCGTGCATTGAGCACCCAATAGGGGGGGTTCTCTGGAATTCCTTTGAAGCTTGGACTAGTGAGTGGGAGAATGCAGGGTTAGTCTCTGGTGAGTGTCCCAGAGTCGTAAACGTGTTAGAAGCAGACTTGTTGGCACCAAAGTCCAGTAATTTTCATTAATCCTAAAAACTTTGGGTTTTAGGAAGAATGTGCTTTATTTGCATTCAGGACAGAGTCAATGATTTACCCCAGATACCTTACAGTCCCCCTTTTCGTCCAATGACGTCCCTTTGTGGACATCTTTGGACGACACATCACAATGGGTGGATGGCAGGTGAATCATGACTCATGCAGCAGGTGGTTATTAGGGCTGAGGATTCAGCTCTATGAGGTTCAAAGCTGCCTCTGGCCTGGTCTCTGACTTGGCACCCCCTTTTTGCGGGTTTCGTCCGAAACCTTTCGTGAGCTTGGCTGAAGATGTTTGCATCTCGTTCAGTCTCCTGTATAGGATGAAGGCCAAGCCCAGTGTCAGGGTGTGTCTGACTACCATAGAGGTACGCAGTGCAGTGTCGGCTGCGGTCCAGGCTTGGACAAGGTAGTTAGAATGGGTAGTCGAGACAAAGCTTGGAGGGCTGTATCGATAGGAGCAATGTCAATTAGCTGGGATGGCACCTTTCAGTACTCGACTCCACATGCTCTGGTTGAGCAAGGTGACACGGGTGACAGTGTCGTGCTGGGGTGAGGTGCTTTGTAGACGTTGCGTGGGTCGCGTCGAACACACACTTTCTGGTGTGGGTCCTGTGCTTGGTGATCAGGATTCCCGGTTGTTCTCTCCGGACGATGCCTGCTGCCGGACCTGGTGAGATGTCCGATTGCGGCTGTCCTCTGGTTGGCTGGAGGCACCGGATGAAGAACCACAACAGCGTCCTGCAAAAGACAAAGGGGAGAGGGAGAGAGAAAGGGAGGAAAGATCTCAGCGAGTGTCGTCCTTGTTTGGCTAGGACAGTCTTTTCGCTTCGAGGACGCCGGTATGCCACTTGCGGTTGGCAGCACATGGTGCATCGTGGGCATACACTGGCATGACCCCCCTTTTTGCACTGTGGCACCACAAGCTGTGGCGCAGTGATGTCACCAGGTGCAGAACACGTAAAGTTGTCCCGTGCATGCAGCATGTGCTTGGTGAACTGCAGTTGTCTGGTGCACCGGTTGTCGGTTGGTTCAGACGCCTTGCGTGGGTGGTTGGAGGGGTATGAGGGGTGGTTTCTCATAGTGGGCATTGAATTGTCATTGGTGAGCTGGAAGATGCAGGGTAGCGAATTCAAACCTTCATGTGGTGCTGAGGCTGTGTCTTCATGGCTGGCTGGGGGAGTTCCCGTGACCTTGGTGACCTTGAAGTCTGGCTCTGCGGGAGTTCTTGTGACCTCTGTGACCTGACAGTCTGGCACAGGTGACCTGTCTGACGGGAGGGGGAGAGGTTCCTGAACTTGAGCCCAAACTTTCAGCTGTTTGAAGTCCAGTAAAGGCTCAAAGCGATCTAACAGGTCTTTGCCAATTAGAAGTGGGTGAGTGTTCATTTGTGAGATGTACACTGGGTGGATCAGACCCATAGAGCCAAGTGTAAGGTGAACTGGAGCTACCTGTTTGAGTCGAATGTCGTTCTGGCTGTATGACTGCACAGTCAGCTCACACGTTTGAGATGTGAGAGTTCGATCTTGTTTCTTAGCTTTGAATCTGAGTCTTTCAAAAAGTTCAGCTGATATTAAAGTGAGGTCTGAGCCCGTGTCGACCAGGGCTTCAAGCCTCACCTCATTTTCCAGCGTGACAGCCAGGTAGAGTTTCCGGGCCACCCCCTTTTGGATTAGGTTCCCCAGAAATCTTGGCGTCGGGGCTGGTGTGGTGATCGATGGGTAGTTAGGGCTGGTCTCGGGTGGTTCGCTGCGGAGGCAGTTAACCAAAACAGCATTTCCTGGTCCTTTGTGGTGTTGGACCCAGTCGTGGGAAACTGTGCTGTCATGCTCAGGAAGTGCAGCTGTCAGCTGAGGTGGCTGGATGATGCTGTCACTTTGTGATGTGACAGCTGGCTCTGTGGCCTGTGGCCGACGAGCAGTGTTCAGGGTGCTTGGTCTTACGCTTAGACACAAGACGTCGGGCTCATCCTTCCTGTGTCCCTTGTGAAGTTTCCTGTGAAGAAGCTCTTTCAGCACCTTCAGGATCTCCGCCGTCTCTGACGGGGCCATACGATTTCTATCTGATGTGGGCTCAGACCTGGGCTCGTCGGTGGCATGTCGAGAGGGGCTCCATGGCCTGTTTTCTGGGCTTGGGGTTCTTGGTGATGGGGGTCGGCTATTTCTGGGTCGCCGGCTGGTTTCCCAGAATCTTTCAGAGCGCTCGCTCTGGTGTCTAGGACGCGCACCATCACAGTTGTGCTGCCCTCTGTTGGCCTGGAACGGTTCTGACTGTCTGTGAAAAGGGCTGTGGTGTTGTGGGGCGCCCTCTAGAGCCAGCTCTGAGTAGTGCTCAGAGACAGAGTAGATTGTGTGGTCTTTCAAAGTCTTTTCGGACACAATCTTTTGCTTAATGTGAGCTTTGTGGGCCAAGTCTCGTAGCTGTTGGGTAGACATGCTACGGGGACAGGCCAGGATGCCTAAGTGATGACTCAATGTGGGATGCAGATTTCGAAGGAACAAAGTTCTGAAATTGACATCCTCTTCCATATAAGGCTGGTTCCGTGCTCCGAAGTAGGCTTGTCGGAGTCGGCTGTAGTAGGTCTGTGGGGTTTCAAGTCGGGCCTGCTGGAGGTCCATGGCGGTGAACAACCCTTGGTCTGATTCTGGATCAGAGAATTCACGGATCAAAGCTTGTTGCAGCTGCTGGTAGTCCGTTTTGATAGTCTCTGTTTGACGGTCAAGGAAGCTACGCACATCACAACTGGACGTAATTCTTAGCAGGTACAATCTGTCCCAAGCGGTCGCGTTGGTGACAGTTTGTAAGTGAAAGTCAATGTCTTGCAGGTAGGCATGCACGTCGTGGCCTCCTGCAGGGTTCGGAGTGAACGTAGGGATGTGTCTGGCCAGCTTGTCGAGTTCTTTGGGGGCCGTGCCGTGGTTAGGGGCAGGGGTTCTCTTGAAGGCCCCCCTCCTTGCTGCTGGCGGGGGTTCTTGTGCGCTGGCTAGTGGTGTCTTGAACGGTGGACTTTCGCCCCCCTTTTCAGCTCTTAGCTCTTGGCTGAAAGATGCGGACCGGCTGGTCAGGGGAAACTGTGTGGTGTGTGTTTCCCCTTCCCGGTCACTCTGCAGTCTATACGAGTGTTTCAGCTCTGTGCGGACAATGTCAAGTTCGTATTCGAGATCGTGTCTCTGCTGAACAAGCTCGTGGATTTTAGCTTGGGCCGCTTGCAAGTGTTTTTCGCAGGCCGTGGCTTTAGTGTCTCTTTCTTTTAGTTCAGTCTCTGCTCTTGCAAGGAGAGCTTCACCATGTCGGAGTTTCTTGTCGAGTTCCTCTCTGCTTTCTTTCTCCGACTGCTCTCTTTGGTCTGTGTCCAGACGAAGATCAGACAGGGCTTTTTGGAGTTTTTCCACTTTTTCTTGTAGCTCTGGGTCTGTTGCATCCTTTTTCCCGCGCTGGTCGTGGGTCTCAAGGAGTAGCTGGTCCAGACGAGACTGAGCGTGGGTTTGGTTCCTCCGGGCCTCCTCCACTTGAAGCTTTAGCGTTGCGGCTTCCTGCTCCAGGTTGATGCCGTGTCTTTCGCTGAGCCGTGCCTGGTTGACAAGTGTGTGAGCGAGATGTCCAACGATTTTGGCCCAGTCTTTGTATTGGTAGCTCTGGGTTGGATCGTGTTCCATCAGCTTGTCCAAGTCGGCGTCCAGCTGCTCTTGGCTCGGGGGCTCTGAGTCACCAGCTTCCTCGGGCAGGAAGGTAGCCGTCATGGCTGTCAGCCATGTGTCGAGGTTGTCCCAGTGGGCTGCGGGACTGGAGGCACGGGACATACTGGCTCACTGTGGGCGAGAGAAACACAGCACACACACAAAGAGACCAAGGCAAGTTCGTTCTACCGTTAAGGAATTATGCTAATACGGGCTGTGCCGTCTATGAGAATTTTGGCTAACTGATGCAGACAGTTAGATTGGGACAATTTGCGTAGGTCAGCGCAGGGCCTAAATAAAGATTTTGACAGGGCGGCAGCCTAGGGAGTCACGTGGTGACGCTAGCTGCTCAGTGGTCGATCTATTATTTAGCTGTCTTCCAGTGTCTCTCATAGGTTCTGTCTCAAAACAAAACAAATCACAACAGAACGGAAAAATAGTGAGATAGAAAGGTTTGCAGTAAAATGAAACAAAACAAATTAATAGGTCTGTAATGAAATGGGAGATATACTAACACAGAGAGTGTTGCAGGGGATAACGAGGCCTGAGCCTGCTCTCCAGATGGGTTTTACCTTATTTAGTTTGCCTGGGTGACTTGTGGTCACTCTGGTTGGAGCCAGCGTCGTGGTTAATCCTTCCGTCGTCCCCACACTCAACCGCCGTGTCCCCGGGCCTCTCTGTTCATCTGTACCAAGGTGCGTTCCTCTCAAACAATCTGCGACTTTGGAGTGCCAGATTGCTGATGACACAGTTCATGTGTCGCACCAAATGGAAAGAGACAGAGAAGTCCGAGACTCACTCACGGTCCGCGTCGGTAACGCCGGTCAGACAAACCAGCTTGCCGGAAACCAACCAGAGATGCCTGTCGAATCACCACAGTGCCCTAGGGAATTCTACGTACAAATACAGAACAGGATTTAGCAAGTGAAACCTAAAGTGAATTAAGGCTTTCTTGTTTATCCAAATTGAGTAATTATGTGTGTAGAAATAAAGGCAAAGGCTTTACTAAATAATAATAAACAAAAGGAAATTACGATAATGTTGGTAATTATCAAAATGACCTAACCCAAAAGAGAAAATAGAGAATAAGGAAAGCCAGATGAAACACGGAGGAAGCAGGCTGTCGTAGCGTGTTTGTGCCACAAGGGTACGTACTTCCTCAGTGGTGGCCCACCTGACTTGAATGGACAAACTTAATTCAAATCAAATTCAACGAAGGTTAAATCAAATTTAAATAAGCATGTAAGAAGAATTAAAAGGAAAATCAGAATAATATCCGATAATCACCAATGATAGCAATGAAGTATCATTAATAATTATGAAATAATCAAGAGAGAAAGGTAGAACTAAAGAGCAGGCTGAACGCAGGAGGAGGTGTACCGTAGTAGTGGGTTTTCGCCACAAGGGGACGCACTTACTCTCTGTCGTTAACCTGGTTGAATCAGCCACCTTAATTTAAATTTAAATTCAAAGTTGTTTGAACCAAATTCAAATAAGCGTGTAAAGGAAGTTCAAGATCAGAATTATATCTGATAATAGATCAGATGGCTGAATAGACAAACTTAATTTAAATTAAAATTTAAACTTGTTAAACTCAATTTAAATACGCGTGTACAGAAAGTTCAAGATCAGAATTATATCTGATAGTAAATCAGAGGGCTGAATAGACAAACTTAATTTAAATTAAAATTTAAACTTGTTAAACTCAATTTAAATAAGCGTGTACCGAAAGTTAAAGATCAGGATTATCTCTGATAATAATCAAGATTACTGCAAGGTATCATTAATAATTATGAAATAATCCAAAGAGAGAAGTAGCAATAAGTGATTCAAAACAGAATTGAAAAGAGAGAGTGAAGAGACTCGACAGCTGCGAACCGACCTAGCAGGAGACGGCCATTGGATGGCTTACTTCCACCTAAGTGGGTCAAACAGTGGCTGAGTCTGAGCTGAGACTTCACTCTAAATTTTAATCCAAATCCTGTTTGAATCAAACTCAAGCCAAGTACAAACAATCAGAGGCAGGAGAACTATCTAACGTTCAACAATATTAACACAAGCAAAGCTTTCCAATGCGAATATGTATTGAAAGTTTAGACTGCAAAGTTCCTAATCACAGGGAAAATGAAAAAGAACGAGAGAATTTTTAGAACAGAGTGACCTGTTTGCGCATGCCCACACAATGGCGCAATTTTCGTTCATGCGGGGTGAAGTCAGGGCGTGGTAGTAACTTGAGACTGTCACACACACTTAAAGGTTGCCCTCTTGTGTTTGTCAGCGGAATAACAACCAGCCTGCTTCAAATGTGATTCAAATCTAAGGGCACGCCCCGTTACTGCATAGATCACAAACATAAAATTTAAATCTCGGCGGATTTTTTTTTTTTGGTGCTATATTTCACAAAAGTGTGTGGCAGAATTTCTTCGCTGCACTACACGTAAATTGTGGACAACAGGAATTAGGCATCTGTTTTTCGGATCCAAATAACATTTATCAAATAGCATTTATGAAAAATGTTTTCAGTGTTGGATTTTTCCGGTGCTATGTTTTACAAGCACATCTAGCAGGATTCGTCGCTGCGTTGTGCGAGAGAAAACAGGAATTATTCATCTGTTTTTCGACTCCCATAACATATATCAAATAGCACCTATGATTAAATATGCTTTAGGTTTTTACAATTGAGTAGCTACGTCAATGTTTAACCAGGAGTTTTATCGTTAATCTAACGATTATAAGGCCTTTTTAAGAATAGTGAAAGAGCATCGTTTCACTAAATCTTGTCTTCACCCTGTTAGAAGAATCTCGTTCGGGCAGGGGAGTTTTTAATATTAAAATGTAGCGCGTCTTTACAGAGGCAATTTTAATATTATTAATATAACTGCAGTTTAATTTAGCAATTAACAGTGACTAAAATGTTAAGACATATTTAGCAGCTGTTAATGTGCTTACCTGAATTCGGCTTTGTGCCTTTACTCAGTTTAGTCAGTGAGTTCGCGCTGCGCGCTTTGGCTCACGATTCGAAACGCGCATACAATACTAAATAACAATATACACACAGACTGAAACTGAATTGCCCATAAACAAATTTAAAATGTTCCCGCATCATTCTCCACCAAAACTCTGTAAAGTATTTGGGCCATTGGGGAATATGTATTCAATATTTAGTAATTACAAATTAATAACTATTGATACGGGTTTGACCCAGATAACAATACATGTTAAAAATCACCCGGCAAAGGGGTTACGCAATCTGTTATGAACGACCGAATATAATGGATGTATAATCAATTATTCATACAGATCGGCAAGATAGATCAATTGTATTTATCAATAATTAAATCATAACGAATTATAATTCAATATTCATATACAAATCGTCTGGAATATATAGATTCTTAGGATACTCCTCAATGGAATTAATTATTATCGAATAATCTGTTTGTCCAGCAAACTGGTCATGGATCTTCATCACAGAGAAATTACCTTTAAGAGACTCGCAGGAAGAGACGATCTTTACGGCCGTAAAAGATAGCTCTCCTGTTTCGTCACAATACTATTTAAAGTATTATACCATTTCAAAGCTTATAGCTGATCGAAACATTTAAGTGATTTGAAGTATGAGCACAGGCAGAATCAATCAATGAATATATGTATTTAATAAAGGTGATTACGTATATGGTTAATAAACGTTACAAGGAATAAATGTATTTACAAACACAATAAAACATCGAGGAAGGAGAATGCATATAGAAAGAGAAAGAGAGAGAGATAGAGAGAGCTGGTGAGTTTGGCAAAATTCATCAGACACAGAACCGTTAAGAGAGACAACTAGTCAAATCGTACCCTAATTAGGGCAGGCAATCTTAGCAGTATTTAGATCTCGGTAGGAAACGAATACTTGCTGATCATGTTCTCTTGTGTAACGTTACGTGTGTTCCGAACCCGGTCAGAGGTCCTTTCCGGCGCGCCCGTGTGGCGGGATGTTCAAATCGTCCGTTGAAGGTGTTGCCAAAGAAATGATTCAAACTAAGTTCATTTCACTCGCCGGTGAGAATGAACAAAGGAGAATACAAAAAGGAAAATAAAACTGAACTAGACAAACAAAGGAAAGATGGGTACTCGCATGAACACGAGGTCCCGATGGACCAAGGAGTCACATGATGGAGGAAGAGCAGTCCAGGGTACCAGCCAGAGAGGGGAGACAGAGAGACCGGTCAGAGAGGGAAGCCCGAGCAAGAGCGAGTCCAGTTCCTTTAAAGGAACTGGAGTCCACACCTCTGAGGTGCGAACTGGCCAATGACATTCAACGAAACTCTTGGCGGCAAAATTCTCTTTGTCTTGTCAAAGCTAAATTATGGCCGCATTCACAGGTTTTACGATCAGTCAGAATTTGTTCAGAATCATTTAAAAGATGGTAAAACATAGTAAAATACATTTTATGGCTTGTTCAATTACATAAATGACCTTCTCAGCTCATTAGGATTTTGGACATAGGAAGAAAGACATTTAAGGAGAGTTATATTGCAAAGTTACATTAAAAGCATAATTAACTGCCCTTGCAGTTTGTTTTAAACTAACACACACTCATAGATCCCTTCATAGGACCTGGGCAATCGACAAACATAACAACATATCAAATATACCTCAGTAAATGTCTTTAAATGAGGAGAGTAGTAAAAGTTCATATATGTGTGTGTGTTTGTATCTGCGTGCATTGAGCACCCAATAGGGGGGGTTCTCTGGAATTCCTTTGAAGCTTGGACTAGTGAGTGGGAGAATGCAGGGTTAGTCTCTGGTGAGTGTCCCAGAGTCGTAAACGTGTTAGAAGCAGACTTGTTGGCACCAAAGTCCAGTAATTTTCATTAATCCTAAAAACTTTGGGTTTTAGGAAGAATGTGCTTTATTTGCATTCAGGACAGAGTCAATGATTTACCCCAGATACCTTACACCAAACTCCACCAGGAGCCAGAACGGAGAAATACCGGACCAGTTCTCCTCTGGACACACGGAGGAACATGTTTGATGATGATCCAGGCGCATCACAAGGCAGATTGTGGACTGATATGATTGAGAGTATTGGATTGAGCTCTTCTGCTGGAAGATTGGGATTGATCACGCCAGCATTAGGTGTGAGGATCTGAAGCTGGTCATCGGGTCTGTGTGGAGGACTCGTCTGCTTCTCCTGGTCTCTGCTGAGGATCTGAAGCTGGTCATCGGGTCTGTGTGGAGGACTCGTCTGCTTCTCCTGGTCTCTGCTGAGGATCTGAAGCTGGTCATCAGGTCTGTGTGGAGGACTCGTCTGCTTCTCCTGGTCTCTGCTGAGGATCTGAAGCTGGTCATGGGGTCTGTGTGGAGGACTCGTCTGCTTCTCCTGGTCTCTGCTGAGGATCTGAAGCTGGTCATCGGGTCTGTGTGGAGGACTCGTCAGCTTCTCCTGGTCTCTGCTGAGGATCTGAAGCTGGTCATCGGGTCTGTGTGGAGGACTCGTCTGCTTCTCCTGGTCTCTGCTGAGGATCTGAAGCTGGTCATCGGGTCTGTGTGGAGGACTCGTCTGCTTCTCCTGGTCTCTGCTGAGGATCTGAAGCTGGTCATCGGGTCTGTGTGGAGGACTCGTCTGCTTCTCCTGGTCTCTGCTGAGGATCTGAAGCTGGTCATCGGGTCTGTGTGGAGGACTCGTCTGCTTCTCCTGGTCTCTGCTGAGGATCTGAAGCTGGTCATCGGGTCTGTGTGGAGGACTCGTCTGCTTCTCCTGGTCTCTGCTGAGGATCTGAAGCTGGTCATCGGGTCTGTGTGGAGGACTTGTCTGCTTCTCCTGGTCTCTGCTGAGGATCTGAAGCTGGTCATCGGGTCTGTGTGGAGGACTCGTCTGCTTCTCCTGGTCTCTGCTGAGGATCTGAAGCTGGTCATCGGGTCTGTGTGGAGGACTCGTCTGCTTCTCCTGGTCTCTGCTGAGGATCTGAAGCTGGTCATCGGGTCTGTGTGAAGGACTCGTCAGCTTCTCCTGGTCTCTGCTGAGGATCTGAAGCTGGTCATCGGGTCTGTGTGGAGGACTCGTCTGCTTCTCCTGGTCTCTGCTGAGGATCTGAAGCTGGTCATCGGGTCTGTGTGGAGGACTCGTCTGCTTCTCCTGGTCTCTGCTGAGGATCTGAAGCTGGTCATCGGGTCTGTGTGGAGGACTCGTCTGCTTCTCCTGGTCTCGGCTGAGGATCTGAAGCTGGTCATCGGGTCTGTGTGGAGGACTCGTCTGCTTCTCCTGGTCCCTGCTGAGGATCTGAAGCTGGTCATCGGGTCTGTGTGGAGGACTCGTCTGCTTCTCCTGGTCTCTGCTGAGGATCTGAAGCTGGTCATCGGGTCTGTGTGGAGGACTCGTCTGCTTCTCCTGGTCTCTGCTGAGGATCTGAAGCTGGTCATCGGGTCTGTGTGGAGGACTCGTCTGCTTCTCCTGGTCTCTGCTGAGGATCTGAAGCTGGTCATCGGGTCTGTGTGGAGGACTCGTCTGCTTCTCCTGGTCTCTGCTGAGGATCTGAAGCTGGTCATCGGGTCTGTGTGGAGGACTCGTCTGCTTCTCCTGGTCTCTGCTGAGGATCTGAAGCTGGTCATCGGGTCTGTGTGGAAGACTCGTCTGCTTCTCCTGGTCTCTGCTGAGGATCTGAAGCTGGTCATCGGGTCTGTGTGGAGGACTCGTCTGCTTCTCCTGGTCTCTGCTGAGGATCTGAAGCTGGTCATCGGGTCTGTGTGGAGGACTCGTCTGCTTCTCCTGGTCTCTGCTGAGGATCTGAAGCTGGTCATCGGGTCTGTGTGGAGGACTCGTCTGCTTCTCCTGGTCTCTGCTGAGGATCTGAAGCTGGTCATCGGGTCTGTGTGGAGGACTCGTCTGCTTCTCCTGGTCTCTGCTGAGGATCTGAAGCTGGTCATCGGGTCTGTGTGGAGGACTCGTCTGCTTCTCCTGGTCTCTGCTGACGATCTGAAGCTGGTCATCGGGTCTGTGTGAAGGACTCGTCAGCTTCTCCTGGTCTCTGCTGAGGATCTGAAGCTGGTCATCGGGTCTGTGTGGAGGACTCGTCTGCTTCTCCTGGTCTCTGCTGAGGATCTGAAGCTGGTGATCGGGTCTGTGTGGAGGACTCGTCTGCTTCTCCTGGTCTCTGCTGAGGATCTGAAGCTTGTCATCGGGTCTGTGTGGAGGACTCGTCTGCTTCTCCTGGTCTCTGCTGAGGATCTGAAGCTGGTCATCGGGTCTGTGTGGAGGACTCGTCTGCTTCTCCTGGTCCCTGCTGAGGATCTGAAGCTGGTCATCGGGTCTGTGTGGAGGACTCGTCTGCTTCTCCTGGTCTCTGCTGAGGATCTGAAGCTGGTCATCGGGTCTGTGTGGAGGACTCGTCTGCTTCTCCTGGTCTCTGCTGAGGATCTGAAGCTGGTCATCGGGTCTGTGTGGAGGACTCGTCTGCTTCTCCTGGTCTCTGCTGAGGATCTGAAGCTGGTCATCGGGTCTGTGTGGAGGACTCGTCTGCTTCTCCTGGTCTCTGCTGAGGATCTGAAGCTGGTCATCGGGTCTGTGTGGAGGACTCGTCTGCTTCTCCTGGTCTCTGCTGAGGATCTGAAGCTGGTCATCGGGTCTGTGTGGAAGACTCGTCTGCTTCTCCTGGTCTCTGCTGAGGATCTGAAGCTGGTCATCGGGTCTGTGTGGAGGACTCGTCTGCTTCTCCTGGTCTCTGCTGAGGATCTGAAGCTGGTCATCGGGTCTGTGTGGAGGACTCGTCTGCTTCTCCTGGTCTCTGCTGAGGATCTGAAGCTGGTCATCGGGTCTGTGTGGAGGACTCGTCTGCTTCTCCTGGTCTCTGCTGAGGATCTGAAGCTGGTCATCGGGTCTGTGTGGAGGACTCGTCTGCTTCTCCTGGTCTCTGCTGAGGATCTGAAGCTGGTCATCGGGTCTGTGTGGAGGACTCGTCTGCTTCTCCTGGTCTCTGCTGACGATCTGAAGCTGGTCATCGGGTCTGTGTGAAGGACTCGTCAGCTTCTCCTGGTCTCTGCTGAGGATCTGAAGCTGGTCATCGGGTCTGTGTGGAGGACTCGTCTGCTTCTCCTGGTCTCTGCTGAGGATCTGAAGCTGGTGATCGGGTCTGTGTGGAGGACTCGTCTGCTTCTCCTGGTCTCTGCTGAGGATCTGAAGCTTGTCATCGGGTCTGTGTGGAGGACTCGTCTGCTTCTCCTGGTCTCTGCTGAGGATCTGAAGCTGGTCATCGGGTCTGTGTGGAGGACTCGTCTGCTTCTCCTGGTCTCTGCTGAGGATCTGAAGCTGGTGATCGGGTCTGTGTGGAGGACTCGTCTGATTCTCCTGGTCTCTGCTGAAGATGTGAAGCTGGTCGTCGGGTCTGTGTGGAGGACTCGTCTGCTTCTCCTGGTCTCTGCTGAGGATCTGAAGCTGGTCATCGGGTCTGTGTGGAGGACTCGTCTGCTTCTCCTGGTCTCTGCTGAGGATCTGAAGCTGGTCATCGGGTCTGTGTGGAGGACTTGTCTGCTTCTCCTGGTCTCTGCTGAGGATCTGGAGCTGGTCATCGGGTCTGTGTGGAGGACTCGTCTGCTTCTCCTGGTCTCTGCTGAGGATCTGAAGCTGGTCATCGGGTCTGTGTGGAGGACTCGTCTGCTTCTCCTGGTCTCTGCTGAGGATCTGAAGCTGGTCATCGGGTCTGTGTGGAGGACTCGTCTGCTTCTCCTGGTCTCTGCTGAGGATCTGAAGCTGGTCATCGGGTCTGTGTGAAGGACTCGTCAGCTTCTCCTGGTCTCTGCTGAGGATCTGAAGCTGGTCATCGGGTCTGTGTGGAGGACTCGTCTGCTTCTCCTGGTCTCTGCTGAGGATCTGAAGCTGGTCATCGGGTCTGTGTGGAGGACTCGTCTGCTTCTCCTGGTCTCTGCTGAGGATCTGAAGCTGGTCATCGGGTCTGTGTGGAGGACTCGTCTGCTTCTCCTGGTCTCGGCTGAGGATCTGAAGCTGGTCATCGGGTCTGTGTGGAGGACTCGTCTGCTTCTCCTGGTCCCTGCTGAGGATCTGAAGCTGGTCATCGGGTCTGTGTGGAGGACTCGTCTGCTTCTCCTGGTCTCTGCTGAGGATCTGAAGCTGGTCATCGGGTCTGTGTGGAGGACTCGTCTGCTTCTCCTGGTCTCTGCTGAGGATCTGAAGCTGGTCATCGGGTCTGTGTGGAGGACTCGTCTGCTTCTCCTGGTCTCTGCTGAGGATCTGAAGCTGGTCATCGGGTCTGTGTGGAGGACTCGTCTGCTTCTCCTGGTCTCTGCTGAGGATCTGAAGCTGGTCATCGGGTCTGTGTGGAGGACTCGTCTGCTTCTCCTGGTCTCTGCTGAGGATCTGAAGCTGGTCATCGGGTCTGTGTGGAAGACTCGTCTGCTTCTCCTGGTCTCTGCTGAGGATCTGAAGCTGGTCATCGGGTCTGTGTGGAGGACTCGTCTGCTTCTCCTGGTCTCTGCTGAGGATCTGAAGCTGGTCATCGGGTCTGTGTGGAGGACTCGTCTGCTTCTCCTGGTCTCTGCTGAGGATCTGAAGCTGGTCATCGGGTCTGTGTGGAGGACTCGTCTGCTTCTCCTGGTCTCTGCTGAGGATCTGAAGCTGGTCATCGGGTCTGTGTGGAGGACTCGTCTGCTTCTCCTGGTCTCTGCTGAGGATCTGAAGCTGGTCATCGGGTCTGTGTGGAGGACTCGTCTGCTTCTCCTGGTCTCTGCTGAGGATCTGAAGCTGGTCATCGGGTCTGTGTGAAGGACTCGTCAGCTTCTCCTGGTCTCTGCTGAGGATCTGAAGCTGGTCATCGGGTCTGTGTGGAGGACTCGTCTGCTTCTCCTGGTCTCTGCTGAGGATCTGAAGCTGGTGATCGGGTCTGTGTGGAGGACTCGTCTGCTTCTCCTGGTCTCTGCTGAGGATCTGAAGCTGGTCATCGGGTCTGTGTGGAGGACTCGTCTGCTTCTCCTGGTCTCTGCTGAGGATCTGAAGCTGGTCATCGGGTCTGTGTGGAGGACTCGTCTGCTTCTCCTGGTCTCTGCTGAGGATCTGAAGCTGGTGATCGGGTCTGTGTGGAGGACTCGTCTGATTCTCCTGGTCTCTGCTGAAGATGTGAAGCTGGTCGTCGGGTCTGTGTGGAGGACTCGTCTGCTTCTCCTGGTCTCTGCTGAGGATCTGAAGCTGGTCATCGGGTCTGTGTGGAGGACTCGTCTGCTTCTCCTGGTCTCTGCTGAGGATCTGAAGCTGGTCATCGGGTCTGTGTGGAGGACTTGTCTGCTTCTCCTGGTCTCTGCTGAGGATCTGGAGCTGGTCATCGGGTCTGTGTGGAGGACTCGTCTGCTTCTCCTGGTCTCTGCTGAGGATCTGAAGCTGGTCATCGGGTCTGTGTGGAGGACTTGTCTGCTTCTCCTGGTCTCTGCTGAGGATCTGAAGCTGGTCATCGGGTCTGTATGGAGGACTCGTCTGCTTCTCCTTGTCTCTGCTGAGGATCTGAAGCTGGTCATCGGGTCTGTGTGGAGGACTCGTCTGCTTCTCCTGGTCTCTGCTGAGGATCTGAAGCTGGTCATCGGGTCTGTGTGGAGGACTCGTCTGCTTCTCCTGGTCTCTGCTGAGGATCTGAAGCTGGTCATCGGGTCTGTGTGGAGGACTCGTCTGCTTCTCCTGGTCTCTGCTGAGGATCTGAAGCTGGTCATCGGGTCTGTGTGGAGGACTCGTCTGCTTCTCCTGGTCTCTGCTGAGGATCTGAAGCTGGTCATCGGGTCTGTGTGGAGGACTAGTCTGCTTCTCCTGGTCTCTGCTGAGGATCTGAAGCTGGTCATCGGGTCTGTGTGGAGGACTCGTCTGCTTCTCCTGGTCTCTGCTGAGGATCTGAAGCTGGTCATCGGGTCTGTGTGGAGGACTCGTCTGCTTCTCCTGGTCTCTGCTGAGGATCTGAAGCTGGTCATCGGGTCTGTGTGGAGGACTCGTCTGCTCATCCTGGTCTCTGCTGAGGATCTGAAGCTGGTCATCGGGTCTGTGTGGAGGACTTGTCTGCTTCTCCTGGTCTCTGCTGAGGATCTGAAGCTGGTCATCGGGTCTGTGTGGAAGACTCGTCTGCTTCTCCTGGTCTCTGCTGAGGATCTGTGCCGATGACTGTCGAGTCCACGAGGTCTTCACAGGCGCTGTGTCTCAGGGCTCGTCTAGTTGTCCTGGTCTCTTCTGACCATGCTTTTATTACGTCTAGACTAGACTACTGGAACTCTTTATATCAATCAATCAATCAATCAAATTTTATTTTTATAGCGCCTTACAACAGCCAAAAGGTGCACAAGGCGCTTTCCAGTAAAAGCATCAATAGACAACAGAAAAAAGGGAAAAAAACAAAACAAAACAAAACAAAACACAAATATCAGCCAGAGTCGGAGATTACATGTTAAAAGCTTGTCTGAACAGATGTGTTTTTTACTGCGACTTAAAAGCACTCAACACGGTGATGCTTCGTAGGAGTGATGGTAAAGCGTTCCACAGTTTAGGGCCCTGGACAGCAAATGACCGGCCTCCAAACTTTTTATATTTAAATTTGGGAATGACCAAATAGGTGTGTTCAGATGAGCGGAGAGTTCTGGGTGGATGATAGACCGTTACTAAATCGGCGAGGTAGACCGGGGCCAGACCATTGATGGCCTTGAACACGAACAGCAGGACCTTATACTCCACCCTAAACCGTATCGGGAGCCAGTGGAGCGAGCGGAGGACGGGGGTGATGTGCGAGCGTTTGGAGGTGTTAGTGAGGAGACGTGCTGCCGCGTTTTGAACCAGTTGAAGCCGATTAAGAAATGATTGATTAAGTCCAGTGTAGAGGGCATTACAGTAGTCTATCCTCGAGCTGATAAAGGCATGAATGACTTTTTCAAGGTCAGCTCGGGACAAGAATGGTTTGACCTTAATGAGAAGCCTTAGCTGGTAAAAGCTCGCCTTAACAACAGCACTAATCTGTTTGTCGTACTGCAAATTTTTGTCAAAAATTACACCCAAGTTACGTGCAGTGGGTGCAAACTGAGGTGTTAGAGGACCAAAACTGAAAGAACTATTGGGCGAGTCAGGGCTGAACAGGATGTACTCCGTCTTTCCTTCATTCAAATGAAGGAAATTCTGGGAAAGCCACTGCTTAATGTCCCTAAGGCAGTTATAGAGGGGGTCCAGCGCAGAACGATTGTTCAGAATCACAGGAAGGTAGATCTGGAGGTCGTCTGCATAGAAATGAAAGTGAACGTTATGATTGGAGATGAGTTGTCCAAGTGGCAGCATATAGAGAGAGAACAGAACAGGACCGAGAATGGATCCTTGAGGCACACCGGATGACAGAGGGGCAGATGAGGAGGAAAAGTCGTCGAGCATTACTGAAAAAGTTCTGTTAGTGAGATATGAGGAGAACCAATTGAGCACTGCGCCCTGCAAACCAACAAAATGTTGAAGACGGGAGATGAGGATGGAATGATCCACGGTGTCAAATGCAGCGGTAAGGTCCAGTAAGACCAAAACCACAGAGCTTTTACTATCCAGAGCTCCAAGAATGTCATCATGGACCCTCAGTAACGCTGATTCAGTGCTATGTCTGGACCTGAAACCAGACTGAAATTTATCACTAATGACGTGCAGATGTAGGTGAGACTGAAGCTAGGAGAAAACAAGCTTCTCCATCAGCTTAGACAGAAGTGACAGATGAGATATTGGTCGAAAATTGGACAGTATGGTGGAATCTAGGTTGGGTTTTTTGAGCAGCGGTCTAACAATAGCGTGTTTGAGAGCAGTGGGAACAGTCCCCAAACTTAGACAGCTATTTATGAAGGTGACGAGAAAAGGACCTACGAAGTCAATAGCCTCTTTCAAAATCCTGGCAGGAACAGCGTCTAGAGGACAGGTGGTAGGCTTCAGCTCATGGACAGCTTTTTTGAGGTCCTCCAGAGTAACTGCATCAAAGTTCTCCAGCATGCATTGCGTCGCTCGGGAGGAAAAGACAACAGCAGGAGCTTGTGTGATAGTTTGCCTAACAGACGAAACCTTGTCCAAAAAGTGTTGTTTGAATGCATTGCATGTTTTTTCTGATACATCATTCAAAACAACAGACACCGGATTAATGACAGAATTAATAGTGCTAAACAGGATACCAGGGCGGTGGCTATTGCTATTGATGAGATTAGAAAGGTACTGTCCTTTAGCTTCCTTGACTGCTCTCTGATAGGTGGCAAGAAGTCTAAACATCTCCAGTGACACCTGCAGCCCATCCTTCTTCCATTTATATGTTGGATTGGATCATCTCTTCATGGCTTACAGTTAGTCCAGAATGCAGCAGCTCGGCTCCTAACTGGGACTGAAAGCGTGAGCACATTCCCCCAGTTTCAGCCTCGCTCCACTGGCTTCTGTGCGCTTCAGGATTGATTTGAAGATTTTATTGCTTGTTTTGAATGGGTTGGCACCTTCTTATTTCTGAGAGCTTTTACACGTGCGCTCTCCTGTCAAAGCACTGAGGTCGTCCACTCAGATGTTCCTGGATGTTCTGAGATCCAGGTGAACACATATAGCTGAGCGAGGCTTCTCAGTGCTGGTCCTAATCTCTGGAAGAGTCGACCGGCTCATATAAGAACAGCTCGACTGATGACGTTTCTAAGCCGTTGCTGAAGACCCTCCTGTGTTCCTCAGCTTTCATTTCCACTGGAGTTTTGCTACTGTGACACTGTGTGTGTTTTGTGTTTATTTGTGTGTATCCTGACATTGTTCAGCACTTTGGTGGACTGTGGTTGTGTTTAAATGTGCGACACACACACATGTGAACTGTGAACTCTTGAGCTCTGGCATTCAGGGCTGGTTGTGCTGGTTTTAGGGTGCAGGTCCAGCATCTGATCTGGATACGGACCGGAGAACATAATCCAGATCTCGCCATATTAAAACCAGACCATATTTCTCCTCGAGGGGAAAAGCTGTCAGACATCAGACGGAGTCGAGTTTGAGCTTTTACAGCGCTTGCATTATATTATTCTGTCTTTTATTGCATATGATAATTCATACTCAGAAAGTAGAGCTGAAGTGACATTCATTACAAGATGATTAGTAGTTAAAACATTACATAATGTCCCTGCATTGTTTCACATTCTGTGACTTTCAGTCCAATAAAAGACAGTCATATATTTCGTCATTGAAGATTTCTTAATAATAGTGTTAAAATATGGTGTCGTCTCGTTCTCGTGAACCCAATATCGTGTGTCGTCTCGTTAGATCAGTGTATCGACACACTCCTAGAACACACTAAATCTCATCTCAGTATTTCAGCATTTACTCTCAACATCAACATTTGACAGATTTATAACATTGGAACAGTTTTGATAAAGTTGGTGGTGAGATGTTCCCTCATTTATAAAAAATAGTTCACAATAATAATATTCCTATGAATTAATTAATGCATAGAATTGTTATTTAATCATCAACTTGTTTTAAGTAGCTAACATTAGTAACCTATTAATGTTATGTTAAAATGCCTTTTTTTTTGTTAAAATAATTAACCAAAAATGTATTTATTTATTATTGCCGTATCATTAGCAGTGCATAACTGTCTTTTCTCATAATAATGCAATTATTATTATGTTGTTTGTGTATGTGTGTGTGTGAGAGAGAGTGTGTGTGAGTGTTGTGTCTGCAGTGTGTGTGTGAAACAGAGAGAGTGTGTGTGTGTGTGTGTGTGTGTGTGAGAGAGAGAGAGAGTGTGTGTTGTGTCTGCAGTGTGTTTGTGTGTGTGTGTGTGTGAGAGTGTGTGTGTGTGTGTGTGTGAGTGTTGTGTCTGCAGTGTATTTGTGTGTGTGTGTGTGTGTGAGACAGAGTGTATTTGTGTGTGTGTGTGTGTGTGTGTGTGTGTGTGTGTGAGACAGAGTGTATTTGTGTGTGTGTGTGTGTGTGTGTGTTTGTTGAGTGAGACAGTGTGTGTGTGTGTGTGTGTGTGTGTGTGTGTGTGTGACAGTAAGTGTGTGTGTGTGTGTGTGTGAGTGTGTGTGTGTGAGAGTGTCTGTGTGTGTGTGAGAGAGAGAGAGTGTAATTGTGTGTGTGTGTGTGTGTGTGTGTGTGTGTGTGTGTGTTCGAGAGAGAGTGTAATTGAGTGTGTGTGTGTGTGTGTCTCTTCGGCCGGCGCTGGATGGTCACACTTGAAAACATTTACAGCAGCGGTTTGTGTGTGTGTGTGTGTGTGTGAGAGAGAGAGAGAGAGAGAGAGAGAGAGAGAGAGAGAGAGAGAGAGAGAGAGAGAGAGAGAGAGAGAGAGAGAGAGAGAGAGAGACTTTGACTTTTAGGGCTTCTTTCATTAATCAATATAAACATAAGTGACATATATTTTAAAAAACACAAACCATTAAAACATTCATTTAGTTATATTTTCCACAAAACAAAAATGAAAAATATAAATAAAAAATAAAATAAAAATAACTACAATTAAAACCTGAACACTCATAAATTAAATACAAAACCTTCATCAGCTTCACATATAAAACCATCAACTCCCCACACATGGAAAAAAGAATTAACATCATTAATGAGGCTAAAATACGCATACTCCATCGTTAATCTCTTCTTTATAAAACCTCTCATCATCAAAACTGTGTGCACGCTTTCCCTGCCTTCTACTTTATTTCTTCTTGTACACCAAATTGCCAACTTTGCTGCACCAAACAAGAAGTTTAATAAAACCACTTTGGATTTATATTTTGTTGAATATTTGGGACCAAAAATAAACAATTCTTGATTAAACTTTCCCATAAGCTGCATACTCCAGCTTTCCATTAAACCCCAAATTTGATCTAAACGTGGACACTCAATAAAAAGATGAAAAACCGTTTCAGACACCCCACAAACAGGACAACCCTCATCATCTGAGACATTAAGGAGTGCTTTGTGTCTGTTCGTAGCTAAAATCCCATGCACAATTCTCCACTGAAGATCCCCCACCCTCTTCTCATGGGTCTTTTGTACAGGGACCGCCAGCTACCTTTCGGGGAAGAGCCTGATTCAAACACCATTGTCCATTTAGAGTCTCTTACATCCTTAAGATGTTGGAAATGTATGGTTTTTACACAAGCTCTGTAGAGTGTTTGTCTGCTCAAGATACTAACGATATTCAGTTCTGGAGTATCCATAGAAAGCAACTTTCTGCCATCTTCCTGCCATTCTTCTTTTTTTATGGACACATGCAGTTCGGGGAAATGGGCATTATCCCCAGCATCACAGTCCACCACAGGAGAAACCTTCATGACATCCCTTATAGGAACAGGGAGAGCCTCCTCAAGATCTTCCAACATCCTCTTGATGAAACGCTCAGACCTGAAGCCCAGCTTTTGTGCCAGCTCCTCTACAGATATCCAGCTCTGTCCTCTACGTGGCATATTTAGGAGACTCCTGCCTTCAACATTGCCGACCTAACAGTGGCAGAGCTCAGCGACTCAACAGGGATCAGTGGATTGAAAAACAAAGGCTCTTCATAAACCCACTGATTGGATCCTTCCCATTCTCTTGAACATGATAGAGTCTGCCAAGCTTGCAACACACTCTGGTAAAAACTAGCCAATCCTTCCAATGCTAGTCCATCAAAAGACATGACAAACCATTGCTTATCCAACCCCATTCTTCTGGTTTTTTGCAGTAAAGCACATGCTACGTCCATCCACTGCTGATGCTGATGATATAACAGACGCTGTGCCACTTGCAAACGGAAAACAGCAATCCTAGAACCAATGTCAATTAATCCTTGTCCTCCCTCATGAATTGGAAGATATAGGACAGCAGCTTTTAGCCAGTGTTGTCCTGACCAGAAGAATTTAACAAGAGTCTTTTGAATTTCTTCAATTATGTTTTTTTGGGGGATCCAAAACCATCAACTTATGCCACAGTGTGGAAGCTATAAGATTGTTGGCTATCAGGACTCTTCCCCTGTAGGAGAACTGGGGTAGCAGCCATTGCCATTTAGACAACTTTGCAAGCACTCCCTCTACTAATCCTTCCCAATTTTTCATCCTATATTCATCTTTTCCAAGATATACTCCTAAGAATATAACACCGGACTTCCCCCACTTGATATTTCCTGGTAATTCAGGTAAAGAGCTTCCTTCAGAACCACACCATAACGCCTCTGTTTTTTGCCAATTTAGTTTGGCTGATGATGTTCCTTCATAAATCTTTAAAGCTTCCTTAATAACTTGAACATCATGAGCATTCCTAACCATAACAGTTATATCGTCTGCATAAGCGGAAAGTTTAATAGCTTCAGCTTCTGGCTTATTCACGAGTTCACACTTACATCAATTAAACAGAGTAAAGATTATGCGTATTTGGCGTGCTGTCCGGGGGGAGGGCTCCGAGCTCGGAATTTTGCCCGAACCCAGAGTACTCCCCCCGTTGTTGTAAGAGTATTAGGACTATAAGTGAGGAGATGGGGTGGTGGAGGGATGCTGTTAAACTGTCAATGAACGGAGGTAAGTTTGCTGTATATATACACAGCGCTTAACTCGTTGATTAAGCACCACTCGTGTCTAATTAGGTTTGATTATCTGAATGTGCTCCACGTGTGTTTAATTAGGTTTAATTATCTGAACGTGCTCCTCCCGAACTTTGTTAATAAAACATCATTTCACGAGTTCACACTTACATCAATTAAACAGAGTAAAGATTATGCGTATTTGGCGTGCTGTCCGGGGGGAGGGCTCCGAGCTCGGAATTTTGCCCGAACCCAGAGTACTCCCCCAAAAGGCAAAAAGAGCAAAGGACAGCCGCCAGACTAAAGACCCCCCAAAACGCAGAGAATTTGGCGGGCTGGCGTTTTGAGAATAAGCCTGGTTGCTTGACCAGGAGGGCCTGCTGGCTCACGAACGGGGAGCAGTCGTAAGTTGGAACAACAGTTGGGAGGGCTCGCACCGTTTCTCGACGGGAGCAGCTCACAGCGTCAGACAGGCGAGCTCTACCGGCCGATGAACAGCGTGATTTATGCCGCCTGACCAGGAGGGCCCGTGTTGCCTCTGGCGGGAGCAGCTCACTGCGCTGGGCGGACGGGCCCTACTGGTTGACAAGATTTGGGAATGCCCAACCAGGAGGGCCCATGTAGCTTCCGACGGGAGCAGCTCACAGCGTCGGGCTGATGGGCCCTACCGGCTGACGGTGGAGTGGCGCGTTTTTTGGAAGCCCGGACTGGAGATTTCTTGCTGTCCGCTGGGAAATCGATACCTGTTGGATGGGAAAGAGAAAACATAGATGCATGCAAAGTCCGCTGGGAGACCAATGCTCGCTGGACAGAAAAAGAGAAAACATAGATGCATGCAAAGTCCGCTGGGAGACCAATGCTCGCTGGACAGAAAAAGAGGAAACATAGATGCTTGCAATGTCCGCTGGGAGACCAATGCTCGCTGGACAGAATTATGCAATGTCCGCTGGGAGACCAATGCTCGCTGGACAGAATTATGCAATGTCCGCTGGGAGACCAATGCTCGCTGGACAGAAAAGAGGAAACATGGATGCTTGCAATGTCCGCTGGGAGACCAATGCTCGCTGGACAGAAAAAGGAGAAAACATAGATGCTTTGCAATGTCCGCTGGGAGACCAATGCTCGCTGGACAGAGGAAGAGGAAACATAGATGCATGCGACGTCCGCTGGGAGACCAATGCTCGCTGGACAGAGAAAGAGGAAACATAGATGCATGCAACGTCCGCTGGGAGACCAATGCTCGCTGGACAGAGAAAGAGGAAACATAGATGCATGCAACGTCCGCTGGGAGACCAATGCTCGCTGGACAGAGAAAGAGGAAACATAGATGCATGCAACGTCCGCTGGGAGACCAATGCTCGCTGGACAGAGAAAGAGGAAACATAGATGCATGCAACGTCCGCTGGGAGACCAATGCTCGCTGGACAGAGAAAGAGGCATCACGTTGGGGTTTTAACAGGAATATTAATTCTGAATAGTGAGGTACTGGAGAGGAGACATCACTGCTGCGGCAGTGGAAAAATAGCCAGAGAAACAGAGCTCCTGCGGGAGCAGAGGAGACATCACTGCTGCGGCAGTGGAGAAAATAGCCAGAGAAACAGAGCTCCTGCGGGAGCAGAGGAGACGTCACTACTGTGGCAGTGGAGAAACTTACCTGGAGAAAAAAAAGAGCTCCTGCGGGAGCAGAGGAGACATCACTGCTGCGGCAGTGGAGAAAATAGCCAGGGAAACAGAGCTCCTGCGGGAGCAGAGACATCACTGCTGCGGCAGTGGAGAAAATAGCCAGGGAAACAGAGCTCCTGCGGGAGCAGAGGAGACATCACTGCTGCGGCAGTGGAGAAAATAGCCAGGGAAACAGAGCTCCTGCGGGAGCAGAGGAGACGTCACTACTGTGGCAGTGGAGAAAATAGCCAGGGAAACAGAGCTCCTGCGGGAGCAGAGGAGACATCACTGCTGCGGCAGTGGAGAAAATAGCCAGGGAAACAGAGCTCCTGCGGGAGCAGAGGAGACGTCACTACTGTGGCAGTGGAGAAACTTACCTGGAGAAAAAAGAGCTCCTGCGGGAGCAGAGGAGACATCACTGCAGCGATAGTGGAGAAAATAGCCAGAGAAACAGATCAGATTATTTTATTTAATGCCATGTCGGCATCCAGAGCTATTTTCATGGCAAAAATTCAATCACAAAAATACAAGTATCATATAAATACAATAAAAACAAAGCAAATATAAACAACAAGTCATATTATATTATATATATTTAAATTAACATGATAAAAAATCTAAAACCTTTTCAGGCATAATCTCATTAAATATGTCCTTCAATGAAGAAACTTCATAAAAGAGCATTCTGCTTGCATGAAGGGCAGAACAATCTAATAAAACATGTTTGACAGATAAGGGAATTTTACAAAACATACACAAAGTTGGGTCTTCAACTTTAAGCAAAAAGCATGGGTCAAACTTGTGTCCAGAGAAACAGAGCTCCTGCGGGAGCAGAAAACTTACCTGGAGAAATGAGCTCCTGCGGGAGCGGAGAAGACATCACTGCTGCGGCAGTGGAGAAATTTACCTGGACAAATTGAGTTCCTCTGGTGTGAGGCTGAGCAAAGGGAGGAGTAGGTTGGGGCCTGGTGGGCCGATGCTCGTCTTCTTGCGCGTTAATCAAAAACGCGAAGAGGTGGTGAGAGATTAAATCCTTGCAGGATTATGCGCATCTGAAGTTTAAGTGGCCGAGCAAAGATAGCAGTTCGCGTTTTAGAACAGTGGGAAGGTGGGCGAGATCAAAATATCCTATCGATTTTTTCTTGTGCAGTGAGGCCTGGAAAACAACTGTATCCAAGTTAATGCCCAGAATTCAAATGGACGAGGCTGAACCCATGGTTTTAACCTGTGCAATTGGAATCCCGAGCTCAGCAGAAACTGTGCGGGTCTGAGAGATCGATTATTAAACGTACGAAAATGTTCTTATTTTCTCCGTTTATTTCGTTTATTTTGATCATTTCTATGGGTCATATTACCTGCCGATTTGTTCGTTCTGAATCAGAAAAACCAATAGTGAAACTGTGGCTTTAAACTAGCCTACCTACTTCAAAAAAATAAAAATAAAAATAAAAATGCATTTATGCTATAACTTTAAGTTTCTAAGCGATTTTTGTAAATAAATTGCAGGACAGTGTTAACGAAAGGTTCTTAATGATTCTGTGTGCAATCTGCACGTAATGTGCGACCTATTGTTTACGTGTGAGTTTACCAAAAGGAAGCATCGCGTTAATGCACGGCAAATCATTTGTATGGAAACTATTTAAAACGCGCGTTCCCCCGATCAAAATTAGTATCCAGATAGCATAACTTGCTCGTGATTCAACAACTGAAGTGATACGAAGTTCAATTAGGGACAGAAAACGAAAAGGTTTTGAGCCAAGCACTCACAGAGTTGACCCGGCAGATGTTGAGTGTGGACTGACCGGGACTGAATCTGCAGCGCGGCTTACTTAGGGCCTGCTGGGGCGGCCTGACGCTGGAGGAAGACCCGTTCCTTCGAATTAAGAGGGCGGCATTGCCTTATGACCATTTCTCTATGGCAGGAATTATTGAATGGGACAGTTTAAAGAAATACGCGGAAGTAGATTGCTGATGTTTCGCCCGCGGTGGCGAGGACCCATTTGTTTGGCCTGACGCCCACGAGATAATACCAGAGGATTGTGGCAAAGATTCCTAATCCTGAAGGACGAAAGATTCTTCATCAAACGGGAAGCGCTCGATTCGGGCATGTTAGGAAGGTACTGCGGGGCCAAATGCTGTTAAACTGTCAATGAACGGAGGTAAGTTTGCTGTATATATACACAGCGCTTAACTCGTTGATTAAGCACCACTCGTGTCTAATTAGGTTTGATTATCTGAATGTGCTCCACGTGTGTTTAATTAGGTTTAATTATCTGAACGTGCTCCTCCCGAACTTTGTTAATAAAACATCATTTACTTACTAGAATGCCTGTCAATTTAATTCTTAATAAACAAAGTAGAGGCTCTATTGCCAAGGTATATAACTGACCCGACATAGGGCACACTTGCCTTGTCCCTCTTTTCATTTGAATTGGTACACTTAAACCTCCTCCTATTTTAACCATGCTTACAGCATCAGCATATAATATTCTTATCCATGATAAAAAATGTTCTCCAAACCCATAACACTTAAGGACCTTAAAAAGATAGTGATGATCTACAGGATCAAAAGCTTTCTCCTGATCCAGAGAAAGCAGACCAAAATCAACATTATAGATTCCAGCATAATCTGTGATATCCCTCATTAAAGACAAATTATCATAAATAGACCTTTTTGGTATACAATATGTTTGGTCTTTTTGTACTAGTACATCAAGAACACCTTTAAGTCTGTTTGCCAAACACTTTGATAATATTTTATAATCGGAACATTAAACTGCTACTGGTCTCCAGTTTTTTAGCAAACAAAGATCTCCCTTCTTTGGGATCAGAGAGAGCACTGCTCGTTGACAACTTTTTGGTAGAGCCCCAGCTTTATAGCTTTCTTGTACAACTTTAAAAAAGTCTTTTACGATTATTCCCCAAAAAGTTGTATAAAATTCAGCTGGTAATCTGTCGATTCCTGGTGCACGACCAGATGAAAGTTGATTCACTGCTTTTGTAACTTCCTCAAATGTCAGATCAGAGTCTAAGTTCTTTATATTTTCTTCATCCAGCTCAGGCAAGTTGTTAAAAAGTTCATCAGCGACAAAAGTTCCTGTGCACTCTTTAGCATATAAGTCCACATAGAAATCAACAGCAAGTCTCTTCATTTCCAAAAGGATCTGAAGTAACATTCCCATCAGGTGTGCGTAATGCATGCATATGATTAGTATGAATACACTTCTTGTTCAAATTAAAAAAGAAATTTGTGGGAACATCCATGTCATGTAATGAAACAAAATGTGATTTTACAAGAGCTTTTTTTACCTTTTCATTTAACATATTACTTAGCTCTTGTCTCTTCTGATTAAGATCATCTTGTAAATTTGCATCATTTTGATCAATTAACATATTTTGAATTTTTTAAATATCTTTCTCTAATTTTGCCATTTCATGTTTAATTTGACAGGAAGTATGTGCCATAAATTGTTGACAGAAAAGCTTAATCTGCGTTTTCCCTATTTCCCACCACTGAAGCTGATTTTCATAATCATTTTTTTCTTCAACCCAACAATTCCAAAACATTTTAAAATTCTCATAAAAATTAACATCTTGAATTAATTTAACATCCAAACGCCAAAAAAACGTTATAACCTTAAAACTACCCTAATCGAAAAAAGTGCTCAGGAAATGTGAAAAAAAGAGTGTGAGAGTGTCTGTGTGTGTTTGTGAGCAGCCGTTGCTGTAACGACTACAAAGATGATCTACATGGATATTGCATGTCAGTGAGTTATGAAAGAGAGCCAGATATTGATATGAAGGCCCTGATGGTGTGAGTGTGTGTGATCTCAGGCCTGTGATCAGCAACTCCTCTAGGCTCACACACACTCTCCTTTGTCTTATTGGCATTCAGAGCTGGTGGTCGTCCTCACACCAATCCACAAACCTTCCAATCTCTGAAAGACATTCAGACGAGTCCTCTTTCTTCTTCACTAACCCTAAAACTGCAGTCTGATCTGAGAATGTAATAATGTGGTTATTATAATAACGGCTTCTGCACTGATCTGTGTCCAGAGTGACCAGAGCCGGTGAACTAACACAGCGCTGAGGAGCTCCTGTGCTCAACGTCCTGAACTCAGACAGTGTTCATTAACACTAACCCGCCGCCTGCGCTCGGACAAACAACAACAACACCATTTTATAATAAGAGGAGGAACTTTACAGTCATTCAGCCTTGCAATGAAGAGATGCGGCGGCAGCATATTAACAGCTGAACTCAGATCTAGAAATATCAGACGTGCGTACGAGCTCGGATCCTCTAAATGCCTGTTTATAAAGTGTGTTATAGCTATAACCGCATCATCTGTGCTTCTATTGCTCCTGTATGCTCAGTGAAATGGCTCTGATAGACACTGACCGCTGTTTTTACTACATTAATCATCATTTTCTCCAAACACTTCATTACTGTAGAAGCGAGCGCTACTGGAGGATCATCATTATTCTCCTCACAGCAAAGCTTGTTTGGGACAGGGATAATAGTGGAGCTCTTCCACATTGAGGAACTGTGTGTGTGTCTATAGATGTCTGATAAACGGGCGCCAGCTTCTGCCAGCTCTCGACTGCAAGATCTCAGTGTCCGCCCAGAGACGCTTCTGGCCCAGAAGCCTTGTTAGGACACACATGTGGACACAGTCTCTCCACCATATGCGGGTCAGTGAGTGTTTGAGGATAATCCAGTCCAGACGAGGCGTCCAGTGCAGTTTCTGCTCCTGTGAGAAGTCTCTGACGGCAAACCTACAATAAACATCGCTCAACTCATCCGCCAGAGAGAGAGTGTGTGTGTGTGTGTGTGTGTGTGTATTGGAGAAGCAGCAGAACTTTTCTTCACGGCGGCTGTTGTTGGAGGACGAGGAAGTGCGAGGAACAGCGCTGAGAATGTGTGTGTTCAGAACGCCGGGCCGGGAGAGAAACAGAAGTGGATGAGGGACGAGTCTCGCTTTCATGAGATGTTGAAGAGTTTGCTCTAATGCTGGAACTGCTGGAACTAATGAAGAGATCGTCGAGTTGAGCTCTTGAGGAGAAATGGACCATTTGTAGAATCGGTGTATTAGCAGCGGCAGAATGAAGAGATGAAGTCTGGGAAGAAGATGGAGGAGGAGCAGTTTAAACTGGAGATCTCCAGGTGGAGGAGAGAGAGTCTTCTGGAGCTGGTTTGAATGAGTGCTGGATTTTGCGCTCAGAAAGAGTTTCTGTGTTTGGATCTGTAAGATCTTCTGCGAGATGTGACTGTTGGGTCTCTGGAAGAATGGACAACTCGTCGTCTGAAGGAAAGCGCTGTATTTCCGGATGTTGGACATTGTTCAGTACGGCACTACCGGACACTGGAGCGGCTGACACTGGAGAGAGCGAAGCGGATGCTTATACACTCCTGATGACTGCCAGATTAGATGGACTCGCTCCTCCATAACTTACGTTTAGGAACTTCATTTCATCTCAAGTTAGTGATGAAATCCTAATGTGTGTAACTAGTAGATCTCTTAAAGTCCCCAGTGAAATAAAAATGTAAGTTTTTTTGTCTTTTAGCATGAATATGTTAGTCTTACTGTAATCTATAAGCTAGTGTCAAGTCAAGTCACATTTATTTATATAGCGCTTTTCACAATACAGATTGCATCAAAGCAGCTTCACAGTGATAACATGAAAGTAGTACAACACAGTTCAATAATATTGTTGAATATTAAATATCCCCAACTAAGCAAGCCAAAGTCTAGTGTGTAGACAGCATTTCCCAATTTAAATACACAGTCGAACTGAATAGCCGTTCGTACTACGGTGAACAGTTCAGGACATCTCAGACCTCACTCATATGAGGAAAAGGCTTCAGGTCTCAGGAAAAACAACATCAATGTCAAGTCTCGTACAATCAGGCATCGGATGAAACAGCCTCAGACTAAAAGATGCATTTATGTCTGATGCCTTTCTGTCTCCGGCTGTTTCGTCCAGTGACGAGAGAAAGAGCTGAACTTGGCATGACAACTTTGCAAATGGAGCTTGAGGAAAGTAGTTTTAAGTTTTAGCGCCATGTCGTGTTGATCGATACGCCATTTCATGAAGCATTTTTATGGTCTAGTCAGTAGATGTCGGTCGTAGCAGCAACACACTGTGAGATGATCATGACTCTCAGTAAATGATCAGGCGATCTTTGATCAAAACACCGTTTAGGAGCCGCGACCACAGAAATCTCCACGAGTGTTTCACGATGCTCATCTTTCGTCTGGAACAGAATCATACAGTGTGTGCCGGACATTAGATATGATAAATCTTTATGTAGGAGACTTTGAGCTTTGTAAGTTTGCAGATCTTATACACACACAAACAGCAACATAACACACTAACGAAAAAGAAAACATGAAAATGCATCATATGACACCTTTAATACATTAATACAAATGTAATACAACTATTATTAAAAACATGATGTATGAACTCAATCTTCCATTGTTTTCTAAAAGTGAGCTTGAACTGTTTTATCTTCTCATAATTATTAAAAATGAATCTTTCATTAGTGTTTGTCTCCCTCTGCTGGTTCAACACAAACACATTCAGGCTCTATATTTACTCTAAAACTCCAACATTTGTGAGTTTATACTGTGTGTTTATACAAATAAAATGGTTAATCTATGAATGAGAAAGTGTAATTTGCTGTGAAATAAAAGGTGTTTCACTGCCGCCTCATCAGGTCTGTCAGAGGATCGTTGAAATCTAAATGAAGTCTTAATTTACAACAGTGAAGTCACTGTATCTTCAGTCTCTGTTGATTCTGTTGACTGTGAGTCTCTGTAGTGGATCCTTATTCACCATCAGATGATCAGCAGAAGATCAGACTGTCCTCTATAACCTAAAATAAAACACACACACAGTCACATATGCAGTATGAGATATTACGTCTGTCACATCATTACATAAGAAAACTAACTAGATAATCTATATTAATTCATTCTCAAACATGATAATATTGCTTCTATCTGATGCTCAAAGTCACTTTACAGAATCAAAAGCACATGAAAGGTCACTTTCACACACCGGACAGCTGATCCAGAACCAGCAGAAATCATCATTACACTCACTACACATTTAACATCAGTTAATAACACACAACACAAATCTCAGATTATCACACACATAAGGCTTTACACAGAAAAAGCGGCACAGAAACCAAATCTGAAGCGCCATAAAATCACTAAATGTGTATTTTGCGACGACTCTGTTATTTTGGTGGTTTGCTTCACGATGTATATCTTACTCAGTGTGTGTCTCTCTCTAAACACACACAAACCTGTCCACCAAATCAGCATACTCTCATACACACACACACACACACACACATACACACCAAAGCATGTAACAACTACCTAACAAAACAGAAACTGAATTTAAGATTTATTATCTGATGATCTCAGACACAATATTCCCACACACACACACACACTGAACCTTTACTATTATTTCTAGTGAGAAAATCAGCCATTTAAACTTTAAATGAAAATATGATGAAAATCGTTAAGAACTATTCTTACATTACTGTCTCCAGTTTATAATGTGGATCATCCCTCAGATCCTCCAGCTGCTTCACTCCTGAGTCTCCTAGTTTATTCCCAGTCAGCTCCAGATGTCTCAGGTGTGAGGGGTTTGATCTCAGAGCTGAAGCCAGAGCAACACAACCTTCATCTGTGACTCCACACCTCCACAACCTGTAGAGAACAATGACACACATTAAGCCTATATCCAGAGATAAACACAACACTTAAAATAATATATATACACATACTCATTAGTTCATGTTGTTCAAATACATCAGTTTGAATCCGTGTATCAGTCGTACAGTTTATTTTTTATATTTTTTATATTGAAAGTAGAAAAATGAGAAAACGGTTCCTTTTTAGTGTTTTTAATTTTGTCCAAAAACGAAACAGTTTGATCTCCGGCTGATAAATCAGAGGAAAGGGGCGTTTCATTCCCGCCCACGTGTAGAAATCCAATATTCAAGCCGTTATTACTGTTTCTACCTGAGAACGAAACACGAAAAATCTAAATGAATTCTTGTTTTTCATTTTGAAAAAAAAAAGAATACTTTTTATACTTTCAATATTAAAAAAAAAAAAATGACTAAACGAATGATACACAGATTAGGGATTTATTGATTAGGGGATTCAATATACAGTTTGTACAGTATAAAAATCAATATTTCTATGGAAAAATCCCCATAAAACATGGAAACCTAACGTGTGTGTGTGTGTGTGCTTAATGTATTTGTAAACATTTTAACCCTTGTGTTCTGTTCGAATTCTGTGTACTCCCTAGCCTGGGTTTCCCCATACTGCCTTACCGCAGCGCGATTCAATTCACGCTGAAAGGCAGTCTGGATACCATGGCCAGATTTTTCGCCTCATTTAGGGAACCAATCACAGAACGGGGAGGGAGCAGCAAGACGATGACGCGTCTATGCGACACACCGAAGCAGTTTGTTTATACCTATGGATCAAAGACGCGAAGTTACCTTTCGATGCAGCCTTACGGCCGTTTCACATATAGGTTTCACACCGCAAGCGTGAGCGGCATTTGAGCAGCGCGTCAGCGTAACTACATCGTCACTGCAGCTGCAGACGCGCGAGAGTATTCACACTGGAAGCGTTTGTAGACAGTGTCACATCAGCGGCTCCAAAGCTACATATCGTTAGCCTCATAGCATAATTGCTTAAGTCATTTTGTGTTTTTTCTTGTTTTCCAAAGACATTGAAATATGACTTCGGCATTATATATAAGCGAGCAATTCTTTACAAAAACAACTATACATTTGTTTTTAGAAGTTGGTCATTTTATAACGTTGATATTCTTGAAAGTTTGTAATGGGGAGGTGTAGGCTACAACATTCGCATATAAGTTAAATGTAATACAACAAAACAACCCAGAAAATGGCTCCAATCTATTAGTTTCAGTCATACTTTCGATGTTTACAAGACCGCAACTCCGCGGATAAAAAACAAAACACACAAATAAACCACACACTCGGGTTTGATTTGGGTTGTGCTAGCCTGTAGCTGTCTGTGTGTTAACGTTACATGAACTAAAAGAACGTTTATATATAATATTTTCTGGCTAGTTTACTTTAGTTTTTTTTATTTATATAATACACAACTTTCACCCAAACTGAATAATTAAAAACAAGTTTTTACCGGGTAAATCTTCTATAAATATTTTAGAGTCTTTATTTTCTTTTATTTGCCTACTCAAGTTCTTGTTAAAACTCACAAGACATGCTAATTCTGTGCATTTTGGGCAATTTTTGTGTGAAATCACATTTATTTTTGTCCATCAAAAGTGTGCTTTCACTTTAATTTAGCGTGAGCAATGCAGCAAAAAACAGATTCGAAACCCCCGCTTCACTGCTGCTCACGCGCCGCTCCTGCTCGACGCTCACGCGCAGCTCCCGGTGTGAATGCACTCATTGCTTAACATGCACGCCGAAAAGAATACGCGCCGCTCACGCATGCGGTGTGAAACGGCCGTTAGATACACGCCATCGTGTAGGCTACACATAAATCTCTGACCCATCGGCCATCGTCGTCTCCCTCGTCTAATTTCTGTCGCTCTACATACGTCATCTGGTATAATCGAAACGATTGGCTATGAGCTACGTACAGGCGCATTTGATAGACATTCTTAGCACCCAATAAACGGCTCTGGGCATTCGTAAACCACGCCTCAAATACGAGAAAATGAACATGTGGTTCCCAGACCCAATTCTCAACGAGATTGGGTCTGGCGTTAGCCAGGCTATGTACTCCCCTTATGGACCGGGTCAAATTGACCCTAATTGGATTCAATACAATTCCTCAAAAATCACACTATGAAAAACAACAAAGATTTAGATACAAACTGTAAACTTTTAATATCAACATTTGTCAAACATTACAAAAACATTATATCTGAAAATATGATTTATTTTATTTTTTAAAACAGTTTTGTTTGGACAAAATTGGAAAATAAACAGTATACTGATTTTTTTTTGCATTTATTGTTTTTTCCTTTTTTTTTTTTTTTTTTACATTTTATGCTTTGAACATCGTAACTGAACAAAAAAAAAAAAAATAGCTGTATAATGAAAATTTTTCATTTTCCTAAGTTAACTTTCCCTAGTTTCCTAAGACCTATTTTCCTAGTTTCATTATTCACTCACTGGGAAGTGAGAAACCAAACATAACAAAAACATACATCAAATAAATGTTTATTTATTTATTTTTTGGCTCTGTGAAGCTGCCTTTGAAAATCCTACATAAAAGTTTTGGTTAAAAGCTAGGTATTTTAGATATTTTGAATATTGAAATGAGAGCTTATTTTACTATCTGTGTCTGACAAAGATTTTCATCTGTAATTTGCAAATAATTCTAAACACTGTGATTTTATCTTTTTCAAGTGTGTTTGGTTAGGGTTAGAGCACTTGTAGATGCACTTGCACGTTAGAACTGGAGTTGAAGTGCCCTGACATACAGAAAATAAATGTTTTTATTTTGTGTCTGTACAGTTGCTTTTGAATGGCTGTCTATGAGGGTCAAATTGACCCGCGAACATCACAAACGTAACAGTAATTTTGTTTGTATATGTCAAAACACATCAGCATGTTGAAACTTTGCATGCATGTTCATCATGATAAATGAGAAAAAGTCACAAAATATCAAGAAAAAAAACAAAGGTTAACCAGTATTTCCAACAACTTGAAAATCGAAACGGGTCAAATTGACCCGCAACATAACACAAGGGTTAAGGAATGTGTGTGTGTGTGTGTGTGTGTGTGTTAGGTCTGGAGAGGAAAAAAAAAAATCTCCAAACTATCACGATTTTTTTTGTTTACGATCTGAATGTATCGTTCTGAATCCAGAACCGATATTGATTCGAATGAAATGGCTTTATTTTCTTCCTCGCTTATAGCCGAGGTTGACAGAAGTTAGCCACTCTTGCTCCAACAGAGGCTGAAGCGTGTCGTTATCTATGAGTGTCGTAATATCCCTGTCTAGTGGACGTGTGGAAGCGGCGTGAGACTGAATCAGTGTTAAACTCAGAGCCTTTGTCACTATTATAGCGACTTTTCAGACCCCTTTAGTGATTTTTGTTTTAAAAAGCGACTAGCGACAAATCTAGCGTCTCTCTGGTCAAACCTCAGTGACCCCCAAATGCTGTCAGTGGTGCGAGCGCGAGCTCTTGCTCTCTCCCTGCCGTCTCTCTCTCTCGCTCTAACATATGTGGAAACAAACAAGTCTTATCTGGCTAGAACATGACATAAGCCTATAACACGCTCTCACATGTTTATTTTTTAGCATTTTTGGGAGGAGTAAAATGTACATATGTGGATTCAACAACCAGATGCATTTACACTTGTCCAGTTTGGTCTGGAACGGTCTCAGACCTCCTCCTGAAGTGGTTTGAGCGATCGGATCCGTCTGGAATGTGTTTCGCAGGGCATTTACACCTGGTCTCTTCACGATCGGATAGCTATCCCATCACAGAAAACGCTTGAAGTGGCCAGGTGTGAACAGCCCCTTAGGGAAGGCGTTAGCTACTTTCCTCTGAACATAGTTGTCAACACTGGACTGAGTCACTGAAAGCCCTCGCGCTGCTCATATACTGAGAGAGAGACGAGACATTTATCCCAATTATTTGTATACAGTCTAATAATGATAATATAATCTAGTAATACTGATTCATATATTAACAACAGCTTATATATGTAGTAGTTTATACTGTATGGTAATGATAGTATCAGTATTAGAGGAAATACGGTAAAGGGGTGTGGGCACTCTCGCCCGGAAACTGATCTGTATCAGTGTTGTACCAGAAGTAAACGGCACTCAACTTGGCTCCGTCTCTGCGTGTGTTATTGTTCCTCCACAAATATTACAATATACTCTTATACTATTCATTAATTATAAACTAATAGTTTGCAAATTATTTATAAGCGCTGAGTTACTGTATACTTGTGATAAAGTGTCACCATTATTTCAAACTGGTCGCATTAAGTGTAATTGTTCCTTTTGTATGTGATGGAGTGATTCTTCTTTCTCAAAAATAACACAAAATAAACAAAGTAAAGATGAATTTGACTGATAGCATTATTATTATTTTTAACCCCGGATGGGGCTTACGCCACACATATATTGTACACACTATCTACTAGGGGTGTGACGAGACGCTTATCTCACGAGAACGAGACGAGACGAGATTTTTGCACAATTTTTCAGAAATCCTCAATGACAAAATTCATGACTGGAAAAATAGTATGCAGGTGCATTTTTCAATGTTTTAACTAATAATCTTCTAATGCATGTCATTTCAGGTCTACTTTATGAGTATGAATTATCAAAAGCATTGAAAGAAAACAATATACAAGCACTGTAAAGGGTTTTTATTGACTGGCTTTTCTCCTGTATGATTTCACATTAGTCTCTTCAGACCTTACTGTACATTTAAGAGCTTTCAGAACTTCTGATTGAGGCTGTGTGTGACCTCCTAACTGAACTCCTTTTAACACACATTTAACAGAGAAATAAAAACAGTATAAATAACAAAAATAAATAACAGTTTTCTCTTAGTCTTATTAAGTGCAAACAATAAGTGCAAGTGCAACCATAATCAAAGTTAGCACACAGACTCTTTATAATTGTTGTGAAATTGCGGTTTTATTTTGCACCAGCAGTTATAGGTATAGGTAGAGAGAAACGAGGCTGGTGTGTTTGTCTCTACAGTTGTTCTTGCGTTCCCATTATAAGTTCAGAAACGGAGCCTCAATTGTCTGGTGTCCTTTATACGTTACAGTACTCTCTCAATATTCACGGTGCAAACTGAGACCATAGCCGCAAATAAACAGTCCAGAGATGGGTATTGGGAGACAGACTATTGTATGTATATGCAGCCTAATTTGTGCGCAATGCACATCAGGGAGCTTGTGTTTTACCCTTCACTTTCAAATTCGTGACCGCGCGTACTCTGTGTATAGACGAATCCGGCGAAACTACCGGAAGTAAGCGGGCGCCATAACTGAGCTGTTGCTGGGTAGCGTTGCGCCATTGCCTCCTATTGTTTTAGTTGCAACTTGCGTCCACTGGAATAAACAGCCCGCGATTTACGACTGTCACTAACGTTACAACTTTTATAATGTCGAGTGGGAAAACATGTTCCGGTTTAAATTGTTTCAATGGCGGCAGTAAAGGGCGCATTGGGGCAGTGACGTTAGTAACATTACTGTTATGTCTGTTGTTAATGTTTGATTTGCTTGACTGTGACAGAATTTTTTTAAATAACAAATTAAACTAACAAATTAAATTAAATATAATGCAGTTTTTGTTATAATAACAATTATTTAATGACATAAGTAAAAAATATAATAAATATGTAATATAGTGCTCAGCAAAATCTCCTCTCTAGCTATTTTTTCTATTCAATTAACATGCTATGGTCATTAAATGGCTTTCCTGAGCTAAATGTAACGTTATGTGACATAATTGTTCTTCTGCTGTTATATTGACCTCTTTCCATGGTTTAAAAACACTAATTGGTCGATATTATGAATACTTTCTAGCTGTACCTTACCCTTGCCTTTTGCAATGTGAAAATTAGATAAATAATGGACACAAATGAAAAACATGAATTTGTTTATTTGATGTCATTCATTTATTTATTGTTGCCAAATGGACAGATCTTTTTATAGTTTCCTCGTTAGCTAACGTTAGCCTAGCTAGCTTGCCAAGCTATTTTCATAAATAATCTGTAAGATCGTTTGTACCTTCATCTGTGACTGGAGGCCACTGTCTAACATCATCAACCCAACAAGTCATTCTGCCTGGCTGTAGCTGTCATCGAGGGTGCGTTATCACGGAGGTTTGTTTACATACCGCTAACAGCTCAGTAATGGCGTCGCCACAAGATGGCAGCCTACACAGAACGCTCGTCGGATTCGTGTATAGGGAGCAGCGGTGCTGAGCGCACACTCTACAAGATTAGACATGTATCAGACGTTAGTCTATGTTGCGCAAACAAATCCTCCGCCATCGTCACGCGATCAGTGAACTGTGATTCGTGCGGCACTGATTGCAACGGCAACTCGCGCTGGATGAGCAGAGCAGACTTTTACATTAGTTTATAATGGTTTTTATTTTTTTTATAAAAACAACAAAACGATAGTTTAGGCGAATGTGAGTGTAGCGGTGGAATATTCTATGGTAATCTCACCCTCATGCTCAGTCATGGCGATATCGCGAGACAGCTTTTTCACTCGACGAGATCTCGTCACACCCCTACTATCTACATATTAATCCTTATTCACTCAGAGTCTTTATGGTAGAGATGATCTTACCACAGTGTGTCCAGTTTACAGAGAGGATTCGCCAGTAGATCAGAAAGCTGCTTTATTCCTGAGTCTCCTAGTTTATTTTCAGACAGACTCAGATGTCTCAGGTGTGAGGGGTTTGATCTCAGAGCTGAAGCCAGAGCAACACAACCTTCATCTGTGACTCCACACTCACTCAACCTGTAGAGAACAATGACACACATTAAGCCTATATCCAGAGATAAACACAACACTTAAACTATAAATAACATAATGCTGTCAATATGAAATATATACAAATACTCATTAGTTCATGTTGTTAAAATACATCAGTTATGATTAGGGGATTGAATATACAGTTTGTACAGTATAAAAATCACTTCTATGGAAAGTCCCCATAAAACATGGAAAACGTGTGTGTGTGTGTGTGTGTGTGTGCTTAATGTATTTGTAAACATTTAAAGGAATGTGTGTGTGTGTGTGTGTTAGGGCTGGGAGAAAAAAATGATTCACCAAACTATCGCAATTTTTTTGTTTACTGTTTTACGATCTTCTTCCAATTCGTCTGTCTATTAAACCTTTGACAAAATCATCGGTTGAATCATGCGTTAAAATAATGCATTTATCAATTACATTGTTTTGCCACTAGGTGGCGACAAGTGACTGTTAAAAAATGTATTTATTGAATTATTTATTCAAGAGAGTGTATTACTGTATGATGCTCCTGAAATAAAACGGAGAGATGTGATGAATTGTTTTTGTAAATATGACTCATCTTCTTCATCATGTACAGTCTGTATAAGTGTATGATTTAACTTTTCTCCATAGTCTAGTGTTAAAAACAAACCACAATACATTGCAATATCGAATCACAATATTGTAGAATCGCTATTCTTAAAAATCACAACACTTATAGTATCGGCACCCAATTATTTGTATATAGTCTAATAATAATAATAATAATACAATCTATTAGAGCCCGACCGATATGGATTTTTGGGGGCCGATGCCGATACCGATATTAGGGAGTAAAAAAAGTCTGATACCGATATATCGGCCGATATTATTTATGTGTATATTATAATACAGTAGCAATATTATTTATGTGTATTATAGTACAGTATACCAGTCAAAAGTTTGGACACTTTCCTATTGGTGTGTACAAACTTTTGATGGGTACTTTACACAGTATAAACAGAATAAATATATTTTATAAACACGTTTTGCAATGATCACTCAAATGTGGTAATCAAACACTTGTGTGACACAGATGGAGGCAGGGGGAATGATATAATGAGAATTATACAGTTGAGCTGTAACCAAACTAGTTTGCATTGCATGTTATATTATATTATATTCTAAATACTGTTGCATAATCTTCACTAACGACTTTGTCTTTTAATTTAGTCATAACTTGTATCAATAAATATATAAAAAGTGTCACTGACAAAACCTTATTATCTTCTATTTTTAGTCTTAATTCCTCTAATCTCTACCAGCGGAGGAAGAACTCAGATCTTTTTACTAAAGTAAAATGAATAATATCATAATGAAAACGTTTTTAATTACATATGTATACAGTACTTTTATACTATTTTAAATAATTAGTAAGCAAAATGTACTAAACGTGAAACTAGGCTACTCTTAATGCAAAATGGCCCTATATAAAGTGTTATAATTATATAAATTATTGGAATATTGCTTGATGTTGTAACGTAGCGTTATCAGGCAGAATGAGCTTTAACACTGTGTCTACACCGGACGCGGCCGTTACTGCTCGCGTCGCAACAGCTGTTTACCCGAGACAAAGCAGAATCAGTTTACTGTCGGAGATCGCTCGCGCCACACATTTTAATCAATGTTTCATCAACCAATTGCCTTAATAAATAAGAAGTAGGCCTAAATATAGCAGACAATATAATCAGGACTTCTCAGCTGCGCGCTTGCAATAGTCACAAGCTCACACAATACGTGACAGAGGCTTGTAGCAGAGAAATCAATTCTGTGAATTACACTGCGCAAATCACAAGTAGGCTACTACTACCCACCGGATGAAGAAGGGTTGGCTCTCAGTCTCCACAGGCTACATAAAATATTCATTTTATTTTTCGTGTTCGCATTTATGAGGAAAAAACAATGTTACAGACGCGACAGTTCAGCACTACGGATGTGAGCGCTCTGAAAGCGGCACTAAAATATGCTTTGAAACTTTCACATAGACATCAAACAGAAAGCACAAAACCTTTCGTTTCAAAGTGAATTTCGTTTTGTATTAATTGTATCTTAATTTTAATCAATGTTTCATCAACCAATTGCCTGGATTTAAGAAGTAAATATAGCAGACGATAGATAATCTCGACACGGAGGCGCCTGCGGGTGAACTGGAGCTCGTCTCATGAACCGAAACTCAGCGTATAGACCTGAGAATTGAAATATACACTCACCTAAAGGATTATTAGGAACACCTGTTCAATTTCTCATTAATGCAATTATCTAATCAACCAATCACATGGCAGTTGCTTCAATGCATTTAGGGGTGTGGTCCTGGTCAAGACAATCTCCTGAACTCCAAACTGAATGTCAGAATGGGAAAGAAAGGTGATTTAAGCAATTTTGAGCGTGACATGGTTGTTGGTGCCAGACGGGCCGGTCTGAGTATTTCACAATCTGCTCAGTTACTGGGATTTTCACGCACAACCATTTCTAGGGTTTACAAAGAATGGTGTGAAAAGGGAAAAACATCCAGTATGCGGCAGTCCTGTGGGCGAAAATGCCTTGTTGATGCTAGAGGTCAGAGGAGAATGGGCCGACTGATTCAAGCTGATAGAAGAGCAACTTTGACTGAAATAACCACTCGTTACAACCGAGGTATGCAGCAAAGCATTTGTGAAGCCACAACACGCACAACCTTGAGGCGGATGGGCTACAACAGCAGAAGACCCCACCGGGTACCACTCATCTCCACTACAAATAGGAAAAAGAGGCTACAATTTGCAAGAGCTCACCAAAAATTGGACAGTTGAAGACTGGAAAAATGTTGCCTGGTCTGATGAGTCTCGATTTCTGTTGAGACATTCAGATGGTAGAGTCAGAATTTGGCGTAAACAGAATGAGAACATGGATCCATCATGCCTTGTTACCACTGTGCAGGCTGGTGGTGGTGGTGTAATGGTGTGGGGGAGGTTTTCTTGGCACACTTTAGGCCCCTTAGTGCCAATTGGGCATCGTTTAAATGCCACGGCCTACCTGAGCATTGTTTCTGACCATGTCCATCCCTTTATGGCCACCATGTACCCATCCTCTGATAGCTACTTCCAGCAGGATAATGCACCATGTCACAAAGCTTGATTCATTTCAAATTGGTTTCTTGAACATGACAATGAGTTCACTGTACTAAAATGGCCCCCACAGTCACCAGATCTCAACCCAATAGAGCATCTTTGGGATGTGGTGGAACGGGAGCTTCGTGCCCTGGATGTGCATCCCACAAATCTCCATCAACTGCAAGATGCTATCCTATCAATATGGGCCAACATTTCTAAAGAATGCTTTCAGCACCTTGTTGAATCAATGCCACGTAGAATTAAGGCAGTTCTGAAGGCGAAAGGGGGTCAAACACAATATTAGTATGGTGTTCCTAATAATCCTTTAGGTGAGTGTATCTATATTGAAATGTCTACTTTTAAACAGAACAATTCAAAACGAAAGACAGACAGACTCATGTAATCGTATGAAATGTGCATTTCTCTCTGTCTTCACTGAAGATCGCGAGTCAGCCTCATCAACTTCATCTTTGGCTGACACTGACTGAAAACACTTGTTTATTAATAAACAATTAAAATGTCTCCTTGCTATTAGGAGTGTAAATATTAATCGATTCGTATCGATGCATCGATTATACAGCCGACGATTCAATGCATCGATGCGTCTGCAAGAGTATCGATTAATGTGTTTGTTTTGCCGCCTGTCTATTTTCAGCATCCGCTCATATGCGTACAAACGATTGTTGTTATGCGCTGGGCTAACGTTAGTTAGTCACCGAACTAAACTGCCAGTGTGAATGCACCCTCAGTCACTTAGTTGGTGAACTCCAAACTAGCAGTTACTAACGTAAACAAACAGGCGCTAACGTGTACAAAAAAAGGCTACTTCAACAGCTTACTTGAAAAGTCTAGGGTGCTTTCACACCAACTCGGAACGGAACGGTTACGGTTCGCATGAAAAATCGCTAATTATGTAAACGCTGTCTGTCATGCGGACCCGGGTGCGCACTGGGGTACCAAACCCGAGACTGCCTGGAGGAGGTACGCTGAGTTCGGTTGCACTCGAACCGTGCCGCGGCTCATGTGAATGTGAAAGCATCACGGACTCGGGTGCGCACTTGTTCAGGAAGTAAGTGACCTGCGCATGCTTTTTAGCTGATTATGATGTATTTAGTTAAATAAAACACATGTAAGGGATGATAGTGTTGATAATTTACCTTGGATAAGAGCGAGAGTGAGTCTGTATTCGCACACACATAGCGCGTGGACTCAGGGCAACAAATTAATGGAAATCCACTGTCTCCTGCGTTTGCAATCAGCAAAAAGCCAAATGCGACACACAGTAAACCGGTGTTCACTCAGCTGTGCATAATAGCACCAAATAAAATAAAAAAACACAATATATTGACCCGCGTTCTGTTTTCTATCATGCGTCGTGCACGTTTGCGATGACGTAAGATGCACGGAAACGCACCAGGATTCGATAGAATCAAGTTTTGAACTGTATGCTGTAACTGTTATATTTGCTGTTCTATTTGCAGTGCATTGAGCACAACATACACATTATGTGAATAGAATACTGTTCCTGTATTCTCAATAAAAGGCAAATTATAAAAAAAATGTGTTGATTTATTTGAAACTTAATAGATATCATGTAAAAATATCGATTATTGAATCGTATCGAATCGAATCGTATCGCGGGGAATTCTGAAGTATCGAAAATAATTGAATCGTTGGCTTAAGAAATTGGTATCGTATCGAATCGCCATGTAGGCTCCGATTTACACCCCTACTTGCTATATTTGTTGTATTCATAATCATTACTTTTGCCAGTTCTTTGTGACAGCTTTTAGGTGCTTTATTGGCAGCGCAACCCTTACATGAATCACCTCACCCGCATTTTTTAAAATATTCATTTTTCGGCCATTATAAATGCCGATACCGATAGTTTGGAAAATGCCTAATATCGGCCCGCCGATATATCGGTCGGGCTCTACAATCTAGTAATAATTAATTTAACAACAGCTTATATACTATTCGTGAACTATAAACTAATAGTCTGCAAATGATTTATAAGCGCTGTGTTACTGTATACTTGTGATAAAGTGTCACCATTATTTCAAACTGGTCGCATTAAGTGTAATTGTTCCTTTTGTATGTGATGGAGAGATTCTTCTTTCTCAGAAATAACACAAAATAAACAAAGTAAAGATGAATTTGACTGATAGCATTATTGTTATTTTTAACCCCGGATGGGGCTTACGCCACACATATATTATATACACTATCTACATATTAATCCTTATTCACTCAAGAGTCTTTATGGTAGAGATGATCTTACCACAGTGTCTCCAGTTTACAGAGAGGATTCTCCAGTAGATCAGAAAGATGCTTTATTCCTGAGTCTCCTAGTTTATTCCCAGACAGATCCAGTTCTCTCAGGTGTGAGGGGTTTGATCTCAGAGCTGAAGCCAGAGCAACACAACCTTCATCTGTGACTCCACAATCCCTCAAACTGTAGAGAACAATGACACACATTAAGCCTATATCCAGAGATAAACACAACACTTAAAATAATATATATACACATACTCATTAGTTCATGTTGTTCAAATACATCAGTTTGAATCTGTGTATCAGTCGTTCAGTTTATTTTTAATTTTTAATATTGAAAGTGTTTGTTTGGGGCGGTGTTTGTTTGTGTTTAGAGCTCCGTCGAATTGATTCATTAATCCTTGATTTTCTTCTTTACCACTCATTTATTAACAAGCACTTTCTATTTTTATATCGTGTGAACCTATCCTCGATACTATTCCCTATAAAAAAACAATCGGATTGCTTTGATATCGCTACTTAGATCCAACTTTGCGAATCTCGGCTACTAGCCTTTAGCCTGCTAGCATTTCACGCGTGGGCTCGCGCCTATTGACCGTCTGATTTTACACCCGTTTCACTGAAAGGATACAGGTTATATCCAGCATTCCAGTCCTAAATTAGTAGTGATATTGGTAGTATCACTGCTAATTTACTGTTCATCTGTTATAATGGCGAACATATCGGATGTGTGTCTAACGTTACCTCTGAGTGCAGGTGAGGATACATTCGAGCTGATGTCGGTGCGATTGGAACTGAAATCGGTGGAGAAACAGATCCGTGGTCTGCTGGAGAGGCAAGCCGAGCTGCGGGATCGGCGATCAGCGCTTGAAACGTCACGCGCCGATGCTCACAAGTCAGTGGTTAGTAACTTTTTGACTCCGACTTCCTCTACTCCGTGCGTTTCTCTGCCCAGGAGGACGCGATCATCTCTGGCTTCATTCACTCCGGCACCGACACAACACCATGGACCCTGGGTGATCCCACAGCGGAAGACACGAGCCAGGACCAGAGCAAGAACCTCTCCGCCCCTCCCGGTCTTCGAGATCTCCACCCGGAACCGCTTCTCCCCTCTTCACGAGTCGGAACGCGACGACGCCGTGATCATCGGCACTTCCATGGTCCGTCATGTCCGCGCTACCTCAGGTAAGGGTAAAGTGCGCACTCACTGCTTTCCTGGTGCTCGTGTTCTTGATGTCGCCGCACAGGTTCCCGAGATCCTGAACGGTGACGAGCGCGTCGGAGCCGTTGTCCTCCATGCGGGAACGAACGACATCAGGCTGCGGCAGACGGAGGTTCTGAAGAAGGACTACAGGAGCCTGATCGAGGCGGTACGCAACACAGCGCCTGAGGCAACGATCATCGTGTCTGGACCGCTTCCCACGTACCGACTAGGACAAGAAAGGTTCAGTAGACTATTTGCTCTAAATGAATGGTTAATGTCATGGTGTAATGAACAGAAACTGCTCTTTGTAAATAATTGGAATCTGTTCTGGGAGCGACCTAGGCTCTACCGTGCTGATGGCCTGCACCCCAGCAGAATCGGAGCGGCTGTTCTGTCGGACAACATCTCCAAGACGTTGCACACCATCTGACTAGTAAGTCAAAGTCCAATTCACAGTCTTTGCTGTCCCAACTTAATTGATATAAGTAGTGTAGAACATTATATAGAAACTGTGTCTATTCCTCGTCTAGTGAGGCCAAACAATAAATCCAGTGTAGGATCTAGGAAAAATCTTATTGTAATTAAACCAGAAAATCTAAATATCAGTGAACAAAAACAATTTCTAAAACTAGGTCTTCTAAACATTAGATCGCTCACACCTAAGGCGGTTATTGTAAATGAAATGGTCACAGATAATAGCTTCGATGTACTTTGCCTTACTGAAACCTGGCTTAAACCAAATGAGTATTTCGGTCTAAATGAGTCTACTCCACCAGGATACTGTTATAAGCATGAGCCCCGTCTGATCGGTCGTGGCGGCGGTGTTGCAACAATCTATAGAGATATTCTTAATGTTACTCAGAAAACAGGTCACAGGTTTAATTCGTTTGAAGTACTTGTGCTAAATGTTACGCTCTTAGATGTAAGAAAGAAATCCCTATTATCCCTAGCCTTGGCTACTGTATATAGACCTCCAGGGCCCTACACTGATTTCCTAAAAGAGTTTGCAGACTTTCTCTCAGATCTATTGGTCAATGTCGATAAAGCAATAATTGTTGGAGATTTTAACATACACGTAGATAACACAAATGATGCGTTAGGGACTGCGTTTACAGATTTATTAAACTCCTTTGGGGTCAAGCAAAACGTCAGTGGTCCCACTCATCGTCTAAATCATACACTAGACTTAATTATATCATATGGAACCGATCCAACCGATATAGATATTATACCGCAAAGTGACGATCTCACTGATCATCACATGGTAACTTGTATAATACGTACTGCTGAAATTTGTCATGTTGCGCCACGTTATAGACCAGGCAGAACAATCCTTCCGACCACTATAGATAGATTCTCAAATAGCTTACCTGATCTATCTCAGCTGCTCAGTGAACCCAAACAAACAGATGAACTAGACGAAATGACCAGCAGTTTGAGCACCATTTTCTCTAGTACATTAGATATTGTTGCACCAATTAGATTGAAAAAGGTTAGAGAGAAAACTAAAGCACCATGGTACAATAGTACTACACATGCTATCAAGAGAGAAACTCGTAACTTAGAGCGTAAATGGAAACAAACTAATTTAGAGGTCTTTAGAATCGCGTGGAAAGACAGTGTGTCACGTTATAAAAAGGCTCTAAAAGCAGCCAGGGCTGAGCACCTCCGCAAACTAATAGAAAATAACCAAAATAATCCAAGGTTTTTATTTAACACCGTGGCTAGACTAACAAATAAACAGACATCACCAGAGCAAAATATTCCGTTACAGTATAGTTGTAATGATTTTATGAATTACTTCAATGAGAAAATAGAAAGCATCCGAAATACAATTGTAAATGTACAATCCTCTATGGTGTCTTATGATTCAGCCTCAATTATCGTCCCTCAAGAACAACTACACCGCTTTACAACTGTAGGACAGGAAGAGCTAAATAAACTTATCATTGCATCTAAACCAACAACATGTTTATTAGATCCAATACCAACTAAACTACTGAAAGAAGTGTTACCTGTAGTGGAAGAGCCTCTTCTCAATATTATTAACTCGTCTTTATCTTTAGGTCATGTTCCAAAAATATTCAAGCTGGCAGTAATAAAACCTCTTATTAAGAAACCGCAATTAGATCAAAATAACTTAGCAAATTACAGACCCATTTCAAATCTTCCATTTATGTCTAAAATACTAGAAAAAATTGTGTCCGCTCAATTGTGTTCTTTCTTGCAAGAAAATGAGATATATGAAAAATTTCAGTCAGGATTCAGACCGCATCATAGCACAGAAACTGCGCTAGTTAAAATTACAAATGATTTACTTTTAGCTTCTGACCAAGGCTGTATCTCAATACTAGTTCTACTCGATCTTAGCGCTGCGTTCGACACTATAGATCATAAAATACTCTTGGATCGACTACAAAACTACACTGGTGTTCAGGGACAGGCATTAAGCTGGTTCAGATCGTACTTATCAGACCGTTACCATTTTGTCTGTTTAAATGGGGAAAAATCGAAGATAACGTCAGTAGACTATGGAGTGCCGCAAGGATCGGTGTTAGGCCCTCTGCTATTCTCAATATATATGCTGCCACTTGGTAATATTATAAGAAAACATGGAATTAATTTCCACTGCTATGCTGATGACACTCAATTATATATTTCATCACGACCAGATGAATACACTAACTTATCTAAATTGACAGAATGTCTTAAAGATATAAAATGCTGGATGACGTGTAATTTCCTGCTACTAAATCCAGATAAAACTGAGGTATTACTTATTGGTCCAAAAAACTACCCACAAAATCTCTTACAATACAACTTTAATTTAGAAGGTTGTCCTGTTACCTTATCGACTACAGTAAAAGACCTGGGTGTTATACTAGACCGCAACTTGTCTTTCGAAAATCATATTTCGTATGTTACAAGAACAGCCTTTTTCCACCTTAGAAACATTGCTAAATTACGTAACATGCTATCTGTTTCTGATGCAGAAAAGTTAGTTCATGCATTCATGACCTCGAGACTAGATTACTGTAATGCTTTATTAGCTGGTTGTCCTGCATCTTCAATAAACAAGCTACAGTTAGTCCAAAATGCAGCCGCTAGTTCTTACTAGGTCAAGAAAATATGATCATATAACAACGATTCTATCATCTCTGCACTGGTTACCTATTAAGTTCCGTATCAATTACAAAGTACTACTACTGACCTATAAAGCCCTAAATGGTTTAGCTCCTGTGTATTTAATGGACCTTCTATCGCCCTACAATCCATCGCGTTCTTTAAGATCCCGAAATTCGAGGCTCCTGGTCATTCCTAGGATATCTAAGTCCACTAAAGGAGGGAGGGCGTTCTCACATTTAGCTCCTAAACTCTGGAATAGCCTTCCTGATACTGTTCGTGGCTCAGACTCGCTCTCCCAGTTCAAAACTAGATTAAAGACGCATCTCTTCAGCCAAGCATTCACATAATGCTTACCTTTTATACCACTGTTGAATCAGATTGACTGCATTAATATTATGAACAGCAGCTACGCTAATTATTTCCCTTCTGCTTTTCCGCTGTTATCTCGGGACGCTAGTCCCGAGGTAAATAGCGTTCGTCAGCTCCAGTTGGTATCCAGCCTCTCACGGAGACTTCAGATGCTCCAACACCTGCGATGAGACGACTCGACGCCTGTGAAGAGACGACTCGACGCCTGTGAAGAGACGACTCAACGCCGGCGATATGTTATGCCCTAAATTAATACATGTTGATTAACTAACTATATTCTTCTATGTACATTTCTGAAATGCACTTTCTGTAAAGCTGCTTTGAAACAATATGTATTGTGAAAAGCGCTATACAAATAAATTTGAATTGAATTGAATTGAATTGAAAGTAGAAAATGAGAAAATGGTTCCTTTTTAGTGTTTTTAATTTTGTCCAAAAACGACACAGTTTGATCTCCGGCTGATAAATCAGAGGAAAGGGGCGTTTCATTCCCGCCCACGTGTAGAAATCCAATATTCAAGCCGTTATTAATGTTTCTACCTGAGAACGAAACACGAAAAATCAAAATGAATTCTTGTTTTTCATTTTGAAAAAAAAAAAGAATACTTTTTATACTTTCAATATTAAATAAAAAAATGACTGAACGAATGATACACAGATTAGGGATTTATTGATTAGGGGATTCAATATACAGTTTGTACAGTATAAAAATCAATATTTCTATGGAAAATCCCCATAAAACATGAAAACCTAACGTGTGTGTGTGTGTGTGTGTAACGGAGTTAAAAATGTACTTTATTAATTCAAATATCCAATTTATGTTTAATTTAGTTTTAACCCTATTTTAATTATCATTTAATGATTTGTTGGGTATTTGTGAATTTTATCTTAATGAGTTTAATTTATTTATCATATTGCTATTGTTTCCTGCGGAGATGTCGTTGCTGCACTGCGCCTCTATTGTACCTCCTAAGTTGCCGTAGTTTCCATCTACTACTCACAACACTGTTTTGTGTTGCTGAGGTAGGTTGCGTGTGAAATGCTGCTGCGCTACTTTATTGTTTTCTTTTGAAATTGAGCCAATAAATATTGAAGGGTCACAACACAAAGTTAATATGATATTAACTAGCTGTTTTGTGCCGTTTTTACGGTTAAATATAAGTTTTAACGATGCTTTGTTTAACTCTTTTTCTTTTCGCGCTGTTTCTGTGCAATGTAAATAACGGAGGCTCTGCAGTCCATGTTGAGTGTGTAAATTCTGTTATTCAATGAATAGGAGCAGAGGGGCAGATAGAAGGAAACAGTAACCAGAAGCCAATTAATGTGATATTGTCTTCTGCAGATATGTGTATCTTTGTTAGATGTTATACTTTTTCCGTGCAGTTACCCAAACCCACGTACTGTTTAATTTTGCTCACTGAAACTGTTAGAGAGTATAAAACATTGTTTCTCATGTTTTTCGCATATAGTGTTATAATTCAAGGAGGGTTTTCCCAGTCTATTCTAATTGCTCCTTTGGCTAGCAATGTGCAGATTAAGAGTTGAATGAAATGTCATACTTTGATGTGATTTTTGTGTATGTATGGTAGAAAATAAGGTCGACTACAGACAACAGTGTTTTGTGTTGCTGAGGAGCAGAGGTGCAGATAGAAGGAAACAGTAACCAGAAGCCAATTAATGTGATATTGTCTTCTGCAGAGCAAATAAATATTGGAAAACCCGTCAGCTGAAGTTGTGTGTCTTCATACCCTTCCACATCTGTTACACTGGTGCCGTGACCTTTTGGATCTCCAGATCAGCTTGATGCTCATCGCTGTGAATGCTGTGCTGCCGTCCTGATCTGCATCTTTGGAAGAACTGTCTGGTCAGATTAAACAGAGACTGTGGATTAGGGTGTACTACTTTGAATAGCTTGTCTTCAGTGAGATAATTTTTATTTGTTTTCCATATATGTGTAAAATCGTTATCTGCTCACTTTGGTTTTACATAAATGAACACAACGCAAGTACGTTTAATGGTTTAAATTGGCCACAAATATTAAGATGGATGAGTTAACTACTCCCAAGTTGCCAAGAGGTAGAGGTGCGTGGCTCAGTGTTGGTGCTAGCAGTGGGGATGTGGGTCAGTCCAGGTCCATATATGATGGTTATAAAGATACGGGGTTAGGTCAGAGCCCAGGTTGTACTCCTGTTAGTGGGTTCATGAGGGAAGGTCCTCACACTTCCACTCCTAGCAGTGATGCACAGGCCATTAACCACCTCACAGACATGGTAGGACAGTTAGGTGCTCAAATTGGTGAATCCATTGTAGCAAAGTTGATGTCAGCTGGTGTTGTAAACATGACTAGTGACCACAGGACTACCACTGACACCCAGAACGCTCACTGTGACGATAACAGGCATGACATTCCACGTGTGACAGTCCATGTTAAGTCTGATAAAGGACTACAGACGTTTAGAGGTGACAGCACTGACAAATACTCAGTTCAGGACTGGATTGACATGACCAAAACACATATCAGGAAACAGGAGATTTCTGTGTATGACCAAGCAGATGAGATTATGGGCCATCTAATGGGCAAGGCCAGAGATGTTGTGAAGATTGCCCTGCGCAGTGATCCAGCACTTGACGTTAAAAATAAACCTCAACTAATATATAATGTTCTTCTCCACTATTTCAGTGATGCTCCCTCATGCCTCCCTCTCGCTGACTTTTATGCTACCCTGCCCAGACACAGAGAGAACCCAGTTGACTACTGGATAAGATTGAACAAAGCAGCGGATCTGCCGCTTGAGGGCCTGCACAGACAAGGCAAGCAGGCGCACGACATGAATGGTGAAGTGGCTCTCATGTTCGTCAAACACTGTCCTGACCAAGGACTATCTTACATCCTGAAGTGTAAGCCGATTCATGAGTGGACCTCACGTGATGTTCAGCTGAGGATTGATGATTATCAGAGAGAGCTGAGGGCTAGTGGTGGAGTCACTGGGGCTGCACAGCTAAAAAGCCACATTGCCACTGTTACTTCTGAGCAGCCCAGTCCGCCATTAACATCCCTGGCAGTGTCCGAGCAGTACCACGGCCCGAGCCCCTCGCCTTCTCCTTTCCAAGCCCAGCAACATGTGTGTTGTTCGCCTTATCCCTCTCCAGTGCCTGTCCCAGTGCGAGACGGATCACACCATACTCCAAGTCATACCTCTGTGCCAGCTGTGGCACAAAATCTCCAACAGTCAGAGGAGAGACTTCTCGCTCGTATGGTCGACATGTTTCAGGAGATGATGGAGAAAATGCAGCAGCGTAGTACTCCTCATCCAGGTCGTGGTGGGAGGTTCCAGCGTGCTTCTCGTGACAGACGTCCCAAGGACGTAGTTTGTGAAGTCTGTAACGACTCAAGCCACACCACCATTTCACACTGCATGTCAGAGAGACTGTGTTTTGTCTGCTTCGCCCCTGGCCACACCAGACTAAATTGCCCTGCCAACGTCTCTCCCCAGTCGCAGTCACAGGAAAACTAGCCGACCTGTATTCGGAGGGAGACAGTACAGGTCGCACCATTGACTCCCAAGATGATATGTTTGATGCTGAGACAGTTTACACGGTTGTGAAAAACTCATGTAACTACTCTGAAGTTGTTGTTTATCAGAATATCCACAGAGTTGGCAACAGTGAAAGTCTTTTCTACACACCTGTAGCTATGGGTGGGGCAATGACACTCGGCGGCATGTTGGACAGTGGTTCAATGGCATGTAGCATCAGTGAAACAGCAGAGATGAAACTAAGGGAGGCTGGGGTGGTCACTGACCGAAGACGGATTGATGTGGATGTGGTCCTCATTGGCTGTGGCGGACTTCGTGTCAAGCCTAAATGTGCTTTCGAAGTGGAGATGGAAGTGTATGGCTGTAAGATGTTGGTTCCCACACTTGTCGTTCAGGGACAGCATGATGAGTTGATACTCGGAACCAACGTTATAAAGCACATCCTGCATCAGTCTAAATTATGTGATTCTTATTGGAGGACAGTGTCTGGCCCCTGCCCAACCAAAGACCCAGACATCGAACGCTTCATGTCTATGCTCTCTGGTCTAAGCCCTTGGAAAGGTGGAGATGTTCCTGATAAGGTTGGTACAGTCAGGTGTAACTCAGCTACCTGCCTCGAGCCTGGTCGTGAATATCTCATCTGGGGAAAACTGCCTAAAAACACAGCTGTTTCTCCGGGCAGCACAGTCATGACAGAGCCCACGTCGTCCCGCTCAGCTCCCAGAGGTGTTTTGGTCGCAAAGATTGTGACTCCGCTGTGGGGAGACCGGTGGGTTCCACTAAAGCTTATCAATACATCTGACAGACCTGTGCTATTGAGGCGCAACGCAAAGCTGGTAGATGTCTTTTCCTGTGTGGCACTTGAGGACATGGATGCTGCTGAACGCTCAGAGGTTCCCCTGGTCTGTTGCAGCCAATCGGCTGTGCCACCTACTGCTGAAGCAATTTCTGTTGAAGACCAGCTCAGGTCAGTTGGGCTTAGTAATGTTGACATTGAGTCATGTGAGGTGTCAGAGGACTACAAGAGACGTATGGCTCACCTTGTTTTGCACTATGAGGACGTCTTTTCGCGCCACCATCTTGACTGTGGTGAGGCAAAGGGTTTCGTACACCGCATACACCTGTCAGACAGCAGACCTTTCAGGCTCCCGTACAGGAGAGTGCCCCCTGGTCAGTACCAAAAGTTGCGCCAAGTACTGTGCGAGATGGAGGAAAAGGAAATCATCCGAAAATCAACAAGTGAATACGCATCACCATTGGTGCTTGTGTGGAAAAAAAATGGAGATCTCCGCATCTGTACCGACTTTCGCTGGTTGAATAAGAGGACCCTGAAGGATGCTCATCCCCTTCCCCACCAGGCAGATTGTTTGGCAGCACTGGGAGGAAATTGCCTCTTCAGCACGATGGATTTGACCTCCGGGTTTTATAACATGCCACTCCATGAAGACGACAGGAAGTTCTCTGCTTTTACCACTTCCATGGGCCTGTATGAGTACAACCGGTTGCCACAGGGTCTCTGCAACAGCCCTGGGAGCTTCATGCGCATGATGACCAGCATTTTTGGGGACCAAAACTATCTAAGTCTGCTATGCTACTTGGATGACTTGTTGGTGTTTGCGCCTGATGAAGAGACTGCTCTCCTCCGCCTGAGGATGGTGTTTGACAGGCTGCGCAGCCACAACCTGAAGTTGGCCCCTAAAAAGTGCTTCTTCCTCAGCAGGTCTGTGAAGTGTCTGGGCCACATAATTGATAAAAATGGTGTTTCAACAGACCCTAGTAAGGTTGAGAACATCGACAACATGTCAAGTGCTGACCTCATGGAGCCTGATGGTGTGACCCCGTCCCAGAAGCGTATAAGATCCTTCTTGGGGATGGTAAATTACTATCAACACTTTGTTCCCGGATACTCTGCCATCGCAAAGCCACTCTTTGATCTGCTGAAGGGAGTAAAAGAAAGAGGCAAACAAAATAAAAACAAACTGTCAAGCAGGAAGTTGTGTGTTTCTGACTGGACACCACGGCAGAATCAAGCTTTTGAAGACCTGAAGGCTTCTCTGGTCCACAGTGTTGTCCTAGCCCATCCTGACTTCACCCGTCCCTTCATGCTGTCAACTGATGCATCCCTGGAAGGCTTAGGTGCTGTTCTGTCGCAGGTTCAGGAGGGTGAAGTACGGGCCAGACCTATTGCTTTCGCCAGCAAGTCATTGTCGCGTTCTCAAAAGAATTACCCAGCACACCGGTTGGAGTTTCTAGCCTTGAAATGGTCCGTCTGTGACAAGTTCAGCCACTGGCTAAAAGGGCACAGATTCACAGTCTGGACGGACAATAACCCGTTGACTCACATCCTGACGAAGCCAAATCTAGACTGTTGTGAGCAGCGCTGGGTAGCCAAGTTGGCCAGTTATGACTTTGATATCAAATTCATCCCAGGGCAGCAGAACGTTGTAGCTGATGCTCTGAGTCGTGTCCCATTTGTCAAGGAGAGTGTTGGCCGCAGACTGCTCGCCGAACCCTATGCAGGTCTTCTGAGTGCAGTCAGGGATATGTCTAGCACTTCTGTCCAAAATGCCTTCCGGTCATCAAGTGGCCACAAAACACCCTCCCCAGTGGGTATAAATGTCCAGTCCACATGCAGTCCGCTTCACATGCACGTTCAGTCTGTCACAATGGAGGATGTGTCTGCTGTGCTACAGTCACATGTTGAGTGGGATGCGGGCCCGAGAATCCGTGCTGTGGAAGTTTTGCAGTACCTACCTCAGTTGGTTCCACCAGGACAGGACGCCTTACCTGCCTATACTGAAAAGGACCTCCGTGATAAGCAGTTAGAGGGTAAAACTCTCTCTTGTGTTCTGTCCTATGTTGAAAGACGCCGGAGACCCTCTAGGAGAGAATGATTTAAGGAGTCTGTCTCTGTCACAAGGTATTTGAAGCACTGGGATAGGCTCACTGTGAATAATGGTGTGCTGTACAGGATTTCAAGGCACCAGAAGACCAAGGCGAAGCGCTTCCAGTATGTTGTCCCTGACTCACTCAAAACTGAGGTTCTACAGGGAATTCACGACGGAGCCGGACATCAAGCTCAGTCTAGGAGCCTCAGCTTGGCGAGACAGAGATTTTTCTGGCCAAATCTCGACAGAGATGTGAGGGATTATGTCCGTCATTGTCAGCGGTGCATCGTCAGCAAGACAGTTGAGCCTGAGGGAAGGGCTCCCCTGGAGAGCATAATAACGACCAGGCCTTTGGAGCTAGTCTGTATTGACTTTTGGTCGGCCGAAGACTCCAGTAACAAGTCTGTTGACGTTTTGGTTATAACTGACCATTTCACGAGGATGGCTCAGGCATTTTCATGCAAGGACCAGACAGCTAAGCAGGTGGCAAGGGTTCTATGGGACCGGTACTTTTGTGTCTTTGGATTTCCAGAAAGGATCCATAGTGACCAAGGTGCTAATTTTGAAAGTCAGCTGATAAGTGAGCTCCTTCGGCTATCAGGTATCAGGAAGTCGCACACAACCCCCTACCATCCAATGGGAAACGGGAGTGTGGAACGTTTCAACCGGACCTTGGGTGGTATGATCCGTGCACTGCCTCCTGGAGAGAAAGCTGACTGGCCGCGACGCTTACAGACTCTGACTTTCATGTACAACTGTGCAGCCCATGAGACGACAGGCTATCCCCCCTTTTACCTCATGTTCGGCCGGGTCCCCCGCCTACCTGTTGATGTCCTCTTTCGTACTGTCCTCCATGACTCTGATGTGACGAGCTATGATAAGTATGTGGCATGCCTTGCTAACGATCTGAAAGAAGCGATGGTGATAGCCCAGGATCACGCTGTAAAGGAGCAGGATAGGCATGCCCAACTCTACAACCGGACAGTGAAGGGATCTAAAATTGAACTTGGTGACAGAGTGCTTGTGGCCAACAGGACAGAAAGAGGAAAAAGGAAACTTGCTGACAGATGGGACTCAACCGTCTACACTGTGGTCGACGTGAATGAAGAGACGCACACCTACAGGATCTGTGATACACTCAGAGGGAAGGAGAAGGTGGTCCACAGGAATCTGCTTATGCTGGCCAATTTCTTCCCTGTGAGGGACGTTTGTGACAGGTCTGATATTACCTCGTCCGTGCCTGCCACGACCTCCTCAGCACCAGGAAGTGATGTGGGGGAAGCAGGAGAAGTCCTGTTTGGGAGAGTGGGCGAATCTCTTTGTGCGGCTAGTGAAGGCCTTGATACTGAATGTGGCAGACACTCACCTGTAACTGTGGGAGAAGGACAGAACCCCTTGACTGACCCGGAATCTGTTGACTCCGTGAGGAGGACTGTTGAATGGATTACTAAGTTGTCTGTACCCAGTCTGTCAGAGGCGGATGTTGCTGATATGACAAGTGTGACTTCAGACTCCATGGCCGCCTTTATCTCACCTGGGGACATTTCAACAAAGCAGTCTGTGCCCAGTGACTTTAGCCTTGTGACTGCTGTGGACGTTCAAGCACATTTGGGCCAGCTTGATCCTACTCTTGACACTATGACGCAGACAGACAAGACGTCAGACACTTTGCACACTGTTAGCACGACTAGACCTATGCACCCTGAAAATACTGATGCACAGACGCAGGTCAGGTCGAGATTTGGTCGCCTGGTCAAGCCTGTAAAAAGGCTCATACAAACCATGTCTAGGCAGGATGTTGTGTAGGGCAAGTTCAATGTTGGGACGGTTTGCAAGTTTGTGTTGGGCTGTAACAGGTCCGACAGTTTTTTTTGCGTTATTATGTTCTTTTGTGGTGGGCCTACACAACGCTATGTTTTGGGGTCATGTGGGGTGTAAAAAGGCACCCTGTCGCCAGTTGTTGGATTGGGAGATAAGCACTGCTCTCATACCGCTTCATCCTAATGGGATACATTTGATGTTGGTTTTCTCAATACTGACCCTTGTGAATTGTCAATTTGTTGTGTTTTGATTAGTACATGTTGTGTAGCTGGAGTTCATTTTGATAAAATTCAGTGGGGGTGGGTGTAACGGAGTTAAAAATGTACTTTATTAATTCAAATATCCAATTTATGTTTAATTTAGTTTTAACCCTATTTTAATTATCATTTAATGATTTGTTGGGTATTTGTGAATTTTATCTTAATGAGTTTAATTTATTTATCATATTGCTATTGTTTCCTGCGGAGATGTCGTTGCTGCACTGCGCCTCTATTGTACCTCCTAAGTTGCCGTAGTTTCCGTCTACTACTCACAACAGTGTTTTGTGTTGCTGAGGTAGGTTGCGTGTGAAATGCTGCTGCGCTACTTTATTGTTTTCTTTTGAAATTGAGCCAATAAATATTGAAGGGTCACAACACAAAGTTAATATGATATTAACTAGCTGTTTTGTGCCGTTTTTACGGTTAAATTTAAGTTTTAACGATGCTTTGTTTAACTCTTTTTCTTTTCGCGCTGTTTCTGTGCAATGTAAATAACGGAGGCTCTGCAGTCCATGTTGAGTGTGTAAATTCTGTTATTCAATGAATAGGAGCAGAGGGGCAGATAGAAGGAAACAGTAACCAGAAGCCAATTAATGTGATATTGTCTTCTGCAGATATGTGTATCTTTGTTAGATGTTATACTTTTTCCGTGCAGTTACCCAAACCCACGTACTGTTTAATTTTGCTCACTGAAACTGTTAGAGAGTATAAAACATTGTTTCTCATGTTTTTCGCATATAGTGTTATAATTCAAGGAGGGTTTTCCCAGTCTATTCTAATTGCTCCTTTGGCTAGCAATGTGCAGATTAAGAGTTGAATGAAATGTCATACTTTGATGTGATTTTTGTGTATGTATGGTAGAAAATAAGGTCGACTACAGACAACAGTGTTTTGTGTTGCTGAGCAGCAGAGGTGCAGATAGAAGGAAACAGTAACCAGAAGCCAATTAATGTGATATTGTCTTCTGCAGAGCAAATAAATATTGGAAAACCCGTCAGCTGAAGTTGTGTGTCTTCATACCCTTCCGAATCTGTTACATGTGCTTAATGTATTTGTAAACATTTTAAGGAATGTGTGTGTGTGTGTGTGTGTGTGTGTTAGGTCTGGAGAGAAAACATCAATTCTCCAAACTATCACGATTTTTTTGTTTACGATCTGAAATGTATTATTTTTATTCCAGAACCGATATTGATTCAAATGAAATGGCTTTATTTTCTTCCTCGCTTATAGCCGAGGTTGACAGAAGTTAGCCACTCTTGCTCCAACAGAGGCTGAAGCGTGTGGTTATCTATGAGTGTCGTAATATCCCTGTCTAGTGGACGTGTGGAAGCGGCGTGAGACTGAATCAGTGTTAAACTCAGAGCCTTTGTCACTATTATAGCGACTTTTCAGACCCCTTTAGTGATTTTTGTTTTTAAAAGCGACTAGCGACAAATCTAGCGTCTCTCTGGTCAAACCTCATTGACCCCCAAATGCTGTCAGTGGTGCGAGCGCGAGCTCTTGCTCTCTCCCTGCCGTCTCTCTCTCTCGCTCCAACATATGTGGAAACAAACAAGTCTTATCTGGCTAGAACATGACATAAGCCTATAACACGCTCTCACATGTTTATTTTTTAGCATTTTTGGGAGAAGTAAAATGTACATATGTGGATTCAACAACCAGATGCATTTACACTTGTCCAGTTTGGTCTGGAACGGTCTCAGATCTCCTCCTGAAGTGGTTTGAGCGATCGGATCCGTCTGGAATGTGTTTCGCAGGGCATTTACACCTGGTCTCTTCACGATCGGATAGCGATCCCATCACAGAAAACGCTTGAAGTGGCCAGGTGTGAACAGCCCCTTAGGGAAGGCGTTAGCTACTTTCCTCTGAACATAGTTGTCAACACTGGACTGAGTCACTGAAAGCCCTCGCGCTGCTCATATACTGAGAGAGAGACCAGACATTTATCCCAATTATTTGTATACAGTATAATAATAAAAATATAATCTAATAACACTAATTAATACATTAACTACAGGTTATATACTATTATATACTATTCATTAACTATAAACTAATAGTTTGCAAATGATTTATAAGCGCTGTGTTACTGTATACTTGTGATAAAGTGTCACCATTATTTCTAACTGGTCGCATTAAGTGTAATTGTTCCTTTTGTATGTGATGGAGTGATTCTTCTTTCTCAAAAATAACACAGAATAAACAAAGTAAAGATGAATTTGACTGATAGCATTATTATTATTTTTAACCCCGGATGGGGCTTACGCCACACATATATTGTACACACTATCTACTAGGGGTGTGACGAGACGCTTATCTCACGAGAACGAGACGAGACGAGATTTTTGCACAATTTTTCAGAAATCCTCAATGACAAAATTCATGACTGGACAAATAGTATGCAGGTGCATTTTTCAATGTTTTAACTAATAATCTTCTAATGCATGTCATTTCAGGTCTACTTTATGAGTATGAATTATCAAATGCATTGAAAGAAAACAATATACAAGCACTGTAAAGGGTTTTTATTGACTGGCTTTTCTCCTGTATGATTTCACATTAGTCTCTTCAGACCTTACTGTACATTTAAGAGCTTTCAGAACTTCTGATTGAGGCTGTGTGTGACCTCCTAACGGAACTCCTTTACATACATTTAACAGAGAAAATAAAATCAGTATAAATAACAAAAATAAATAACAGTTTTCTCTTAGTCTTATTAAGTGCAAACAATAAGTGCAAGTGCAACCATAATCAAAGTTAGCACACAGACTCTTTATAATTGTTGTGAAATTGCGGTTTTATTTTGCACCAGCAGTTATAGGTATAGGTAGAGAGAAACGAGGCTGGTGTGTTTGTCTCTACAGTTGTTCTTGCGTTCCCATTATAAGTTCAGAAACGGAGCCTCAATTGTCTGGTGTCCTTTATACGTTACAGTACTCTCTCAATATTCACGGTGCAAACTGAGACCATAGCCGCAAATAAACAGTCCAGAGATGGGTATTGGGAGACAGACTATTGTATGTATATGCAGCCTAATTTGTGCGCAATGCACATCAGGGAGCTTGTGTTTTACCCTTCACTTTCAAATTCGTGACCGCGCGTACTCTGTGTATAGACGAATCCGGCGAAACTACCGGAAGTAAGCGGGCGCCATAACTGAGCTGTTGCTGGGTAGCGTTGCGCCATTGCCTCCTATTGTTTTAGTTGCAACTTGCGTCCACTGGAATAAACAGCCCGCGATTTACGACTGTCACTAACGTTACAACTTTTATAATGTCGAGTGGGAAAACATGTTTCCGGTTTAAATTGTTTCAATGGCGGCAGTAAAGGGCGCATTGGGGCAGTGACGTTAGTAACATTACTGTTATGTCTGTTGTTAATGTTTGATTTGCTTGACTGTGACAGAATTTTTTTTAAATAACAAATTAAACTAACAAATTAAATTAAATATAATGCAGTTTTTGTTATAATAACAATTATTTAATGACATAAGTAAAAAATATAATAAATATGTAATATAGTGCTCAGCAAAATCTCCTCTCTAGCTATTTTTTCTATTCAATTAACATGCTATGGTCATTAAATGGCTTTCCTGAGCTAAATGTAACATTATGTGACATAATTGTTCTCCTGCTGTTATATTGACCTCTTTCCATGGTTTAAAAACACTAATTGGTCGATATTATGTATACTTTCTAGCTGTACCTTACCCTTGCCTTTTGCAATGAGAAAATTAGATAAATAATGGACACAAATGAAAAACATGAATTCGTTTATTTGATGTCATTCATTTATTTATTGTTGCCAAATGGACAGATCTTTTTATAGTTTCCTCGTTAGCTAACGTTAGCCTAGCTAGCTTGCCAAGCTATTTTCATAAATAATCTGTAAGATCGTTTGTACCTTCATCTGTGACTGGAGGCCACTGTCTAACATCATCAACCCAACAAGTCATTCTGCCTGGCTGTAGCTGTCATCGAGGGTGCGTTATCACGGAGGTTTGTTTACATACCGCTAACAGCTCAGTAATGGCGTCGCCACAAGATGGCAGCCTACACAGAACGCTCGTCGGATTCGTGTATAGGGAGCAGCGGTGTGAGCGCACACTCTACAAGATTAGACATGTATCAGACGTTAGTCTATGTTGCGCAACGAATCCTCCGCCATCGTCACGCGATCAGTGAACTGTGATTCGTGCGGCACTGATTGCAACGGCAACTCGCGCTGGATGAGCAGAGCAGACTTTTACATTAGTTTATAATGGTGTTTATTTTTTTATAAAAACAACAAAACGATAGTTTAGGCGAATGTGAGTGTAGCGGTGGAATATTCTATGGTAATCTCACGTTCAGTCATGGCGATATCGCGAGACAGCTTTTCACTCGACGAGATCTCGTCACACCCCTACTATCTACATATTAATCCTTATTCACTCAGAGTCTTTATGGTAGAGATGATCTTACCACAGTGTCTCCAGTTTACAGAGAGGATTCTCCAGTAGATCAGAAAGCTGCTTTATTCCTGAGTCTCCTAGTTTATTCCCAGACAGATTCAGATGTCTCAGGTGTGAGGGGTTTGATCTCAGAGCTGAAGCCAGAGCAACACAACCTTCATCTGTGACTCCACACTTACTCAACCTGTAGAGAACAATGACACACATTAAGCCTATATCCAGAGATAAACACAACACTTAAACTATAAATAACATAATGCTGTCAATATGAAATATATACAAATACTCAGTAGTTCATGTTGTTCAAATACATCAGTTATGATTAGGGGATTGAATATACAGTTTGTACAGTATAAAAATCATTTCTATGGAAAGTCCCCATAAAACATGGAAAACGTGTGTGTGTGTGTGTGCTTAATGTATTTGTAAACATTTAAAGGAATGTGTGTGTGTGTGTGTGTGTGTGTGTGTGTGTTAGGGCTGGGAGAAAAAAATGATTCACCAAACTATCGCAATTTTTTTGTTTACTGTTTTACGATCTTCTTCCAATTCGTCTGTCTATTAAACCTTTGACAAAATCATCGGTTGAATCATGCGTTAAAATAATGCATTTATCAATTACATTGTTTTGCCACTAGGTGGCGACAAGTGACTGTTAAAAAATGTATTTATATAATTATTTATTCAAGAGAGTGTATTACTGTATGATGCTCCTGAAATAAAACTCAGAGATGTGATGAATGGTTTTTGTAAATATGACTCATCTTATTCATCATGTACAGTCTGTATAAGTGTATGATTTAACTTTTCTCCATAGTCTAGTGTTAAAAACAAACCACAATACATTGCAATATCGAATCACAATATTGTAGAATCGCTATTCTTAAAAATCACAACACTTATAGTATCGGCACCCAATTATTTGTATATAGTCTAATAATAATAATAATAATACAATCTATTAGAGCCCGACCGATATGGATTTTTGGGGGCCGATGCCGATACCGATATTAGGGAGTAAAAAAAATCCGATACCGATATATCGGCCGATATTATTTATGTGTATATTATAATACAGTAGCAATATTATTTATGTGTATTATAGTACAGTATACCAGTCAAAAGTTTGGACACTTTCCTTTTGGTGTGTACAAACTTTTGATGGGTACTTTACACAGTATAAACAGAATAAATATATTTTATAAACACGTTTTGCAATGATCACTCAAATGTGGTAATCAAACACTTGTGTGACACAGATGGAGGCAGGGGGAATGATATAATGAGAATTATACAGTTGAGCTGTAACCAAACTAGTTTGCATTGCATGTTATATTATATTATATTCTAAATACTGTTGCATAATCTTCACTAACGACTTTGTCTTTTAATTTAGGCATAACTTGTATCAATAAATATATAAAAAGTGTCACTGACAAAACCTTATTATCTTCTATTTTTAGTCTTAATTCCTCTAATCTCTACCAGCGGAGGAAGAACTCAGATCTTTTTACTAAAGTAAAATTAATAATATCATAATGAAAACGTTTTTAATTACATATGTATACAGTACTTTTATACTATTTTAAATAATTAGTAAGCAAAATGTACTAAACGTGAAACTAGGCTACTCTTAATGCAAAATGGCCCTATATAAAGTGTTATAATTATATACATTTTTGGAATATTGCTTGATGTTGTAACGTAGCGTTATCAGGCAGAATGAGCTTTAACACTGTGTCTACACCGGACGCGGCCGTTTCTGCTCGCGTCGCAACAGCTGTTTACCCGAGACAAAGCAGAATCAGTTTACTGTCGGAGATTGCTCGCGCCACGCATTTTAATCAATGTTTCATCAACCAATTGCCTTAATAAATAAGAAGTAGGCCTAAATATAGCAGACAATATAATCAGGACTTCTCAGCTGCGCGCTTGCAATAGTCACAAGCTCACACAATACGTGACAAAGGGTTGTAGCAGAGAAATCAATTCTGTGAATTACACTGCGCAAATCACAAGTAGGCTACTACCCACCGGATGAAGAAGGGTTGGCTCTCAGTCTCCACAGGCTACATCAAATATTCATTTTATTTTATTTTATTTTATTTTTCGTGTTCGCATTTATGAGGAAAAAACAATGTTACAGACGCGACAGTTCAGCACTACGGACGTGAGCGCTCTGAAAGCGGCACTAAAATGCTTTGAAACTTTCACATAGACATCAAACAGAAAGCACAAAACCTTTCGTTTCAAAGTGAATTTCGTTTTGTATTAATTGTATCTTAATTTTTATCAATGTTTCATCAACCAATTGCCTGGATTTAAGAAGTAAATATAGCAGACGATAGATAATCTCGACACGGAGGCGCCTGCGGGTGAACTGGAGCTCGTCTCATGAACCGAAACTCAGCGTATAGACCTGAGAATTGAAATATATCTATATTGAAATGTCTACTTTTAAACAGAACAATTCAAAACGAAAGACAGACAGACTCATGTAATCGTATGAAATGTGCATTTCTCTCTATCTTCACTGAAGATCGCGAGTCAGCCTCGTCAACTTCATCTTTGGCTGACACTGACTGAAAACACTTGTTTATTAATAAACAATTAAAATGTCTCCTTGCTATTAGGAGTGTAAATATTAATCGATTCGTATCGATTATACAGCCGACGATTCAATGCATCGATGCGTCTGCAAGAGTATCGATTAATGTGTTTGTTTTGCCGCCTGTCTATTTTCAGCATCCGCTCATATGCGTACAAACGATTGTTGTTTTATAGAAAGTGGACTGCGCATGCGCGGGCGGTGTTTGTTTGTGTTTAGAGCTCCGTCGAATTGATTCATTAATCCTTGATTTTCTTCTTTACCACTCATTTATTAACAAGCACTTTCTATTTTTATATCGTGTGAACCTATCCTCGATACTATTCCCTATAAAAAAAAACAATCGGATTGCTTTGATATCGCTACTTAGATCCAACTTTGCGAATCTCGGCTACTAGCCTTTAGCCCGCTAGCATTTCACGCGTGGGCTCGCGCCTATCGAGCGTCTGATTTTAAACCCGTTTCACTGAAAGGATACAGGTTATATCCAGCATTCCAGTCCTAAATTAGTAGTGATATTGGTAGTATCACTGCTAATTTACTGTTCATCTGTTATAATGGCGAACATATCGGATGTGTGTCTAACGTTACCTCTAAATGCAGGTGAGGACACATTCGAGCTGATGTCGGTGCGATTGGAACTGGAATCGGTGGAGAAACAGATCCGTGGTCTGCTGGAGAGGCAAGCCGAGCTGCGGGATCGGCGATCAGCGCTTGAAACGTCACGCGCCGATGCTCACAAGTCAGTGGTTAGTAACTTTTTGACTCCGACTTCCTCTACTCCGTGCGTTTCTCTGCCCAGGAGGACGCGATCATCTCTGGCTTCATTCACTCCGGCACCTACACAACACCATGGACCCTGGGTGATCCCACAGCGGAAGACACGAGCCAGGACCAGAGCAAGAACCTCTCCGCCCCTCCCGGTCTTCGAGATCTCCACCCGGAACCGCTTCTCCCCTCTTCACGAGTCGGAACGCGACGACGCCGTGATCATCGGCACTTCCATGGTCCGTCATGTCCGCGCTACCTCAGGTAAGGGTAAGGTGCGCACTCACTGCTTTCCTGGTGCTCGTGTTCTTGATGTCGCCGCACAGGTTCCCGAGATCCTGAACGGTGACGAGCGCGTCGGAGCCGTTGTCCTCCATGCGGGAACGAACGACATCAGGCTGCGGCAGACGGAGGTTCTGAAGAAGGACTACAGGAGCCTGATCGAGGCGGTACGCAACACAGCGCCTGAGGCAACGATCATCGTGTCTGGACCGCTTCCCACGTACCGACTAGGACAAGAAAGGTTCAGTAGACTATTTGCTCTAAATGAATGGTTAATGTCATGGTGTAATGAACAGAAACTGCTCTTTGTAAATAATTGGAATCTGTTCTGGGAGCGACCTAGGCTCTACCGTGCTGATGGCCTGCACCCCAGCAGAATCGGAGCGGCTGTTCTGTCGGACAACATCTCCAAGACGTTGCACACCATCTGACTAGTAAGTCAAAATCCAATTCACAGTCTTTGCTGTCCCAACTTAATTGATATAAGTAGTGTAGAACATTATATAGAAACTGTGTCTATTCCTCGTCTAGTGAGGCCAAACAATAAATCTAGTGTAGGATCTAGGAAAAATCTTATTGTAATTAAACCAGAAAATCTAAATACCAGTGAACAAAAACAATTTCTAAAACTAGGTCTTCTAAACATTAGATCGCTCACACCTAAGGCGGTTATTGTAAATGAAATGGTCACAGATAATAGCTTCGATGTACTTTGCCTTACTGAAACCTGGCTTAAACCAAATGAGTATTTCGGTCTAAATGAGTCTACTCCGTCAGGATATTGTTATAAGCATGAGCCCCGTCTGATCGGTCGTGGCGGCGGTGTTGCAACAATCTATAGAGATATTCTTAATGTTACTCAGAAAACAGGTCACAGGTTTAATTCGTTTGAAGTACTTGTGCTAAATGTTACGCTCTTAGATGTAAGAAAGAAATCCCTATTATCTCTAGCCTTGGCTACTGTATATAGACCTCCAGGGCCCTACACTGATTTCCTAAAAGAGTTTGCAGACTTTCTCTCAGATCTATTGGTCAATGTCGATAAAGCAATAATTGTTGGAGATTTTAACATACACGTAGATAACACAAATGATGCGTTAGGGACTGCGTTTACAGATTTATTAAACTCCTTTGGGGTCAAGCAAAACGTCAATGGTCCCACTCACCGTCTAAATCATACACTAGATTTAATTATATCATATGGAACCGATCCAACCGATATAGATATTATACCGCAAAGTGACGATCTCACTGATCATCACATGGTAACTTGTATAATACGTACTGCTGAAATTTGTCATGTTGCGCCGCGTTATCGACCAGGCAGAACAATCCTTCCAATCACTATAGATAGATTCTCAAATAGCTTACCTGATCTATCTCAGCTGCTCAGTGAACCCAAACAAACAGATGAACTAGAGGAAATGACCAGCAGTTTGAGCACCATTTTCTCTAGTACATTAGATATTGTTGCACCAATTAGATTGAAAAAGGTTAGAGAGAAAACTAAAGCACCATGGTACAATAGTACTACACATGCTATCAAGAGAGAAACTCGTAACTTAGAGCGTAAATGGAAACAAACTAATTTAGAGGTCTTTAGAATCGCGTGGAAAGACAGTGTGTCACGTTATAAAAAGGCTCTAAAAGCAGCCAGGGCAGAGCATCTCCGCAAACTAATAGAAAATAACCAAAATAATCCAAGGTTTTTATTTAACACCGTGGCTAGACTAACAAATAAACAGACATCACCAGAGCAAATAATTCCTTTACAGTATAGTTGTAATGATTTTATGAATTACTTCAATGAGAAAATAGAAAGCATCCGAGACACAATTGTAAATGTACAATCCTCTATGGTGTCTTGTGATTCAGCCTCAATTATCGTCCCTCAAGAACAACTACACCGCTTTACAACTGTAGGACAGGAAGAGCTAAATAAACTTATCATTGCATCTAAACCAACAACATGTTTATTAGATCCAATACCCACTAAACTACTGAAAGAAGTGTTACCTGTAGTGGAAGAGCCTCTTCTCAATATTATTAACTCGTCTTTATCTTTAGGTCATGTTCCAAAAATATTCAAGCTGGCAGTAATAAAACCTCTTATTAAGAATCCGCAATTAGATCAAAATAACTTAGCAAATTACAGACCCATTTCAAATCTTCCATTTATGTCTAAAATACTAGAAAAAATTGTGTCCGCTCAATTGTGTTCTTTCTTGCAAGAAAATGAGATATACGAAAAATTTCAGTCAGGATTCAGACCGCATCATAGCACCGAAACTGCGCTAGTTAAAATTACAAATGATTTACTTTTAGCTTCTGACCAAGGCTGTATCTCAATACTAGTTCTACTCGATCTTAGCGCTGCGTTCGACACTATAGATCATAAAATACTCCTGGATCGACTACAAAACTACACTGGTGTTCAGGGACAGGCATTAAGCTGGTTCAGATCGTACTTATCGGACCGTTACCATTTTGTCTGTTTAAATGGGGAAAAATCGAAGATAACGTCAGTAGACTATGGAGTGCCGCAAGGATCGGTGTTAGGCCCTCTGCTATTCTCAATATATATGCTGCCACTTGGTAATATTATAAGAAAACATGGAATTAATTTCCACTGCTATGCTGATGACACTCAATTATATATTTCATCACGACCAGATGAATACACTAACTTATCTAAATTGACAGAATGTCTTAAAGATATAAAATGCTGGATGACGTGTAATTTCCTGCTACTAAATCCAGATAAAACTGAGGTATTACTTATTGGTCCAAAAAACTACCCACAAAATCTCTTACAATACAACTTTAATTTAGAAGGATGTCCTGTTACCTTATCGACTACAGTAAAAGACCTGGGTGTTATACTAGACCGCAACTTGTCTTTCGAAAATCATATTTCGTATGTTACAAGAACAGCTTTTTTCCACCTTAGAAACATTGCTAAATTACGTAACATGCTATCTGTTTCTGATGCAGAAAAGTTAGTTCATTCATTCATGACCTCGAGACTAGATTACTGTAATGCTTTATTAGCTGGTTGTCCTGCATCCTCAATAAACAAGCTACAGTTAGTCCAAAATGCAGCCGCTAGAGTTCTTACTAGGTCGAGAAAATATGATCATATAACACCGATTCTATCATCTCTGCACTGGTTACCTATTAAGTTCCGTATCAATTACAAAGTACTACTACTGACCTATAAAGCCCTAAATGGTTTAGCTCCTGTGTATTTAATGGATCTTCTATCGCCCTACAATCCATCGCGTTCTTTAAGATCCCGAAATTCGAGGCTTCTGGTCATTCCTAGGATATCTAAGTCCACTAAAGGAGGGAGGGCGTTCTCATATTTAGCTCCTAAACTCTGGAATAGCCTTCCTGATATTGTTCGTGGCTCAGACTCGCTCTCCCAGTTCAAAACTAGATTAAAGACGCATCTCTTCAGCCAAGCATTCACATAATGCTTACCTTTTATACCACTGTTGAATCAGATCGACTGCATTAATATTATGAACAGCAGCTACGCTAATTATCTCCCATCTGCTTTTCTGCTGTTATCTCGGGACGCTAGTCCCGAGGTAAATAGCGTTCGTCAGCTCCAGTTTGTATCCAGCCTCTCACGGAGACTTCAGATGCTCCAACACCTGCGATGAGACGACTCGACGCCTGTGAAGAGACGACTCAACGCTGGCGATATGTTATGCCCTAAATTAATACATGATGATTAACTAACTATATTCTTCTATGTACATTTCTGAAATGCACTTTCTGTAAAGCTGCTTTGAAACAATATGTATTGTGAAAAGCGCTATACAAATAAATTTGAATTGAATTGAATTGAATTGTTATGCACTGGGCTAACGTTAGTTAGTCACCGAACTAAACTGCCAGTGTGAATGCACCCTCAGTCACTTAGTTGGCGAACTCCAAACTAGCAGTTACTAACGTAAACAAACAGGCGCTAACGTGTACAAAAGGCTACTTCAACAGCTTACTTGAAAAGTCTAGGGTGCTTTCACACCAACTCGGAACGGAACGGGCACGGTTCGCATGAAAAATCGCTAATTATGTAAACGCTGTCTGTCATGCGGACCCGGGTGCGCACTGGGGTACCGAACCCGAGACTGCCTGGAGGAGGTGCGCTGAGTTCGGTTGCACTCGAACCGTGCCGCGGCTCGCGTGAATGTGAAAGCATCACGGACTCGGGTGCGCACTTGTTCAGGAAGTAAGTGACCTGCGCATGCTTTTTAGCTGATTATGATGTATTTAGTTAAATAAAACACATGTAAGGGATGATAGTGTTGATAATTTACCTTGGATAAGAGCGAGAGTGAGTCTGTATTCGCACACACATAGCGCGTGGACTCAGGGCAACAAATTAATGGAAATCCACTGTCTCCTGCGTTTGCAATCAGCAAAAAGCCAAATGCGACACACAGTAAACCGGTGTTCACTCAGCTGTGCATAATAGCACCAAATAAAATAAAAAAACACAATATATTGACCCGCGTTCTGTTTTCTATCATGCGTCGTGCACGTTTGCGATGACGTAAGATGCACGGAAACGCACCAGGATTCGATAGAATCAAGTTTAGAACTGTATGCAGTAACTGTTATATTTGCTGTTCTATTTGCAGTGCATTGAGCACAACATCATCATCATCATCATCGGCAGTCCGTCGTATATCGACGATGACTGTCTGGATTAGAGGCTATTGTAGGCAGGCTCTCATGTGGGCTAGAAGGCCTGCTCTCGATCTACAGCAGCGATGGCATTTGCTACAGACAAAGTCTTTTGCTGCAATGGAATAGTGCCGCCTCTCATGGGCTTTCTCGTAGTCTTTCTGACGCCTTTTCTCAACAGCTGCGACAGCTGTTTTCAATCCACGCTGCCATTTCTCACGATGCAGGGCCTGTTCCTCCCAGCTTTGCGGGGAGATCCCGGTGTTCCTCATATGTCTTTTTAGGGCATCTTTGAAACGCAGTTTTTGACCACCACGGCTTCTTTATCCCTCTTTTAACTCTGCGTAAAAAACTGCTTTGGGCAGTCGGCTGTCACTCATCCGGCGCACATGTCCAGCCCATCGCAGTTGTGATGATGTAATAAGGGCTTCAACACTGACAGAGCCAGCTCGTTGGATTACCTCTACATCTGCGATTCGATCCTGCCATCTGATGTGTAAAATGGCACGTAGATGACGTAGCTGAACTCGTGTGAGTATTTTGATCTGTCTGCTGTAGAGCGTTAAACACTCGGTGGCATAGAGCAAGCAAGGAAGTACAGCAGCATTGTAGACTTTCACTTTTGTGCTGTACGAGATGTCGTGACAGCTCCAAAGGCGCTTCTCGAGAGAGCCAAAAGCCTTGGTAGCAGACTGAATTCTCCTCTCAACTTCCAGATCTGAGGAGTTTGTGTAGGTCACTGTACTGCCAAGGTATGTGAAGGCCTTGACAGATTTCAGGGGCTCTCCATGTACCATCACTGGCTGTGGCTCTCTCATATTGTTGGAACCCATTGGGGGTGGTTGATACAAAAGTTCGGTCTTAGAGATGTTAATGTTCAGTCCGAACAAATCTGCTGCCCACGAAAACCGGTTTACTATATGTTGCATGTCCTCAGCGTTGTTAGCCACGAGAGCAGAGTCATCTGCATAGAGCAGCTCCCGGATGCATAGTTCTCTGGTCTTGGTGGTTGCTCTAAGTCGGGCTAAGTTGAAAAGCTTGCCGTCTGTCCTAGTGCGAATAAAGATCCCCTTGTGCAGATCAAGGCCCATTGAATTTAGCACAGCTGTGAGATATAGCGAGAAAAGCGTCGGTGCAAGCACGCATCCCTGTTTCACACCATGGTTAACTTCAAAGGCTTCACTGGGTTCCCCACCAATGAAGACTTGTCCTTTCATCCCTATGTGAAACTGCTTGATGATGTTGACAAGCTTCTCGGGGCATCCATAGATCTGTAAGACTTTCCAAAGAGTTCTTCGGTCGACCGTGTCGAAAGCCTTTGAAAAGTCTACGAACACCACAAAGAGAGACTGATGTTGCTCCACTGCTTTCTCCTGTAGCTGCCGTAGAGTAAAAATCATGTCAGTGGTAGATCTTCCCGGCCTAAAGCCGCATTGACTCTCTGGTAGGACTTGCTCGGCGATGTTTTTGAGCCGACTGAGTATAATTTTAGCCAGAACTTTGCCTGTTATGGCTAACAAGGAAATGCCTCTGTAATTTCCACAGTCTGCTCGGTCTCCCTTTCTCTTGTAGATTGTGACAATCAGTGCATCCTTGAAGTCCTGAGGTACACACTCATGAACAAGGCAGCTGTTAAAAAGTTTCAGGAGCTCGTCTCTGAGTACTCTTCCTCCTTTCTTGAGCACCTCTGAGGGGATTCCATCTAGACCTGGTGCTCTGTGGCTTGCTGTGGCATTTAGGGCTTTCTCAAGCTCTTCCATAGTGATCTCAAAGCAGAGGTCATCACGACTCTGGTGTCTCTTTAGCCATTTACAGGCATCTGGTTCAGCGAATACTTGCTGATTTAGCAGATTACAGAAATGCTCTTTCCATCTACTCTGAATCTTATGTAGTTCAGTGTAGAGTTTTCCTCCATCTGCTGATTTGACAGGTGCCACTGCATTGCTCCTTGGACCATAGATAGCCTTTAGTCCTGTGAACAATCCATGATAGTCATGGTTGTCAGCCATGCTTTGCAGTTTTTCTGCCTGCCTACGCCACCAGTCGTTCTTTATTCGCCTCACCACTCTCTGTACTTTGGCCTTGATCTCAGCAAAAGCAGCCTTACTCCTATTAGAGTTTTCCTGCAGATGTCGCTTATGCAGGAGGTGCTTTTCATCCAGCAGCTTCTGGATCTCCTCATCATGTTCCTGAAACCAGTCAGGTGTCCTACGCTGTGGGTGACCTAAGGTCATTTCTGCTGCAGAATAGACTGCCTTCTTCAGTGCTTGCCATTGTTCTTCAATGTCCTCTGATCCTACTGTTTTGACTTTTGCACCATTTACTGCAGATGACACAGTTTCAGCCAGTCTTCTGCAGTGCTCTTCATTTGCAAGCTTTCTAAGGTCAAGTTTTTTAGGGGTTGTGCCATTAGTTTTTCTCCTTGGCACGGTTATCTTGTGTCTGATCTGACACCTCACAAGGTAATGGTCAGTCGAACACTCCGCCCCACGTATGAGCTTGGTGCACATGATCTCATGAAGCCTGCTCCTACGGGTAACAATGTAGTCTAGCAGATGGTAGTGTCCAGAGCGTGGGTGTTTCCATGTGAAGAAGTTCTTATCTGGCTGTCTGAAGAAGGTGTTCGTGAGACATAGCTCTTGTTGAGCACAGAAGTTAAGCAGGAGGTCTCCGTTGGTGTTCTTTTTACCTTTGCCAAACTTTCCAATGATTCCAGCATAGGTTTCACAGTCACTTCCCACCCTTGCATTGAAGTCACCCGCAACTAACAGCTTGTGTTGTGGGGGGACTCTGCTTACAATCGTTGTCAGCTCCTGGTAGAAAGCCTCCTTTTCCTCATCTGGGTAGGTCATGGTTGGGGCATACACATTGACAATGGTCAAATGCCTGTCGTTCTCAATTGGTACACATATAACCATCATCCTCTCAGAGACGGATGTTGGCAGAGTTGTCAGCTTGATCTTGTTGTCGACAGCAAAGGCCACACCAGCGTCTCTCCTTCCCTCTGTCTTCCCAACCCAGAAGAAGGTGTAGTCTTCCTCTTGCACCTGACCCTGACCCTCAATCCTGGTCTCTTGAAGGGCAGCAATGTTCACTCTATATCGTTTTAGTTCTTTTGCAATCTGAGCTGTTCTCCGCTCAGGTCTGGAAACTCCGTCTAGCATAGTGCGGACGTTCCATGACGCAACAATCAACTTTTTACTTTTTCTGTTTCGACCGCTAATGTGAAGTCCCGCTGGTAGCGGTAAACCAGCCAGGATGTGTTCTGAGCACGCTTTTTTTACCCCACCTTTTCTAGGGGCTTCCCCTTCTGGGGTAGGCAGTGCTTTCCCTAAAAAGGGCTGCCCAGACGCTCACAGTGCTGCCTCAGCCCACTGGTGCTCAGGGTTCAGTGATGCTGCGACCATCAGCTGTGAGCCGCCTGTGTGCAAGGTTTCCGCTATCAGCTCCCAGCTACTTCAGCCTGCTGATGTTTCGTTCCCCTCATCGCCACAGGGCTTCTACCTACGCCTCCAGTCAAGACGCCTTGCACAGTGAAAAAGGCAGTTGGCGTCGTGCCCCCACCAGACTGCCTCTCTGGGCCTTCGCGCCGGTTACCACGTGGTGCACAAAGGTGCAACAACAAGGTTGGCGAGGAGGCTGCCCCGCAGTAGCATCTTACTTGCTGTTGACGCCATCCGTTGACCATAGCTGTGGTTCTTCCGCATACCATCTTGTGTTTGCACCATTGACTCAAACTAGTGAGTTCCTCGCTGCTCACACCAACCGGCACCCTGCTGCCAGTGCCTTAGACACCCTAATCCCCTTAAGGGGGGTCTGCTCGGTTTTATGGCGCCGACCATGCACTCGCCAGTTACAGAGTAGGTACTCACGGCTTCTTGTGCGCATTTTATAGGTGTAAGCTGGGTGTAGCTGGCCCCACGCACAGCCTCCCCACTCTGCCCGGATGCAGTTTAACGTCTATGCCCAGGACGTTGAGCACAACATACACATTATGTGAATAGAATACTGTTCCTGTATTCTCAATAAAAGGCAAATTATAAAAAAAATGTGTTGATTTATTTGAAACTTAATAGATATCATGTAAAAATATCGATTATTGAATCGGATCGAATCGTATCGCGGGGAATTCTGAAGTATCGAAAATAATCGAATCGTTGGCTTAAGAAATCGGTATCGTATCGAATCGCCATGTAGGCTCTGATTTACACCCCTACTTGCTATATTTGTTGTATTCATAATCATTACTTTTGCCAGTTCTTTGTGACAGCTTTTAGGTGCTTTATTGGCAGCGCCACCCTTACATGAATCACCTCACCCGCATTTTTTAAAATATTCATTTTTCGGCCATTATAAATGCCGATACCGATAGTTTGGAAAATGCCTAATATCGGCCCGCCGATATATCGGTCGGGCTCTACAATCTAGTAATAATTAATTTAACAACAGCTTATATACTATTCATTAACTATAAACTAATAGTTTGCAAATGATTTATAAGCGCTGTGTTACTGTACACTTGTGATAAAGTGTCACCATTATTTCAAACTGGTCGCATTAAGTGTAATTGTTCCTTTTGTATGTGATGGAGTGATTCTTCTTTCTCAAAAATAGCACAAAATAAACAAAGTAAAGATGAATTTGACTGATAGCATTATTGTTATTTTTAACCCCGGATGGGGCTTACGCCACACATATATTGTACACACTATCTACATATTAATCCTTATTCACTCAGAGTCTTTATGGTAGAGATGATCTTACCTCAGTGTCTCCAGTTTACAGAGAGGATTCTCCAGTAGATCAGAAAGATGCTTTATTCTTGAGTCTCCTAGTTTATTCCCAGACAGATCCAGTTCTCTCAGGTGTGAGGGGTTTGATCTCAGAGCTGAAGCCAGAGCAACACAACCTTCATCTGTGACTCCACAATCCCTCAACCTGTAGAGAACAATGACACACATTAAGCCTCTGGTTTTCTTCAGGGTCTTTTTAACCCGCAAATGACTTTTGCTCAAATTTTTAAAATAATTCTCTTTGTCCAAATGGTATGAAACTTTCTACGGCTCTCAACACTTTCTAGATCTACAAAAAAAATAAAAAATTGTAATGATTTCTGTTTTTATGTTAGCGTGAAAAAGATAGTGACACTAGTTGTCTTCGGGTCCCTGGAGACCCCGCATAGTAAATATACAAAATTCATCATCAAAATCAGAAACAATGCAGAACACATAGACAGAAATATATACATATTAATATATATATATATATATATATATATATATATATATATATATACGTATAAAAACTGTTCTCTTATCATTTGTAAAATAAAATCATCCAAAATGCAGAAACATAACAAAAATAAATTGGTGACACTGACACATTGAAAATGTGCGCACACACACACACACACACACACACAAAGGAATACATTTGTAAGGCTATAAAAAACTCATTTGTTATTGCTGTTCATGTTCATGTCATGTATTTTTACTCAATATGTAATATAACTGTTCATTTCTGTTAATTTTTGTTCTGTTAGTTAGTAACTGAAATGTTGATTAAAATTTTAGAATTATATTAAAAACAGATGATTGAAATAAATGATAAAATCTAAAAATGTATCTTTGTAACATTGTTCAGGTTTGATTCTAATCATAACATTATTGGAAAAAAAATTTCAGTACAAAAATGCTAAACTTTGACAAAAGTATTTTATTTTTGTTATAATTGTGATTTTATAATATTTTGGTATGAATCCAACTGAATACAACTTGTGAAAAGATATATTTAGTTAGTCGAATAGCAAATAGTGGAACTCTATAGCCATCTAGTGGTTAAAATTATTATTTTTTATTTTAAAACTGGATTTTCAAAAAAAATGGGCACAAATCTTACATTACAGTTTTTTACAATCACTTTGCTACTATTTTCAGAACCTTGATGTCATTTTTCAAAACTCTAGACACAAAACTCAAAACGATAATCACTTGAACACAGGCTGTCTAATGTTCAAAACATTGCATTGTGCATTCACATCTTTAAAGAAATCTTGCACTTGCACAATCATTGGTTCAAAAAACAAATTTACTGTGAAATACCATTGAAACATAACTATAGATCACCCACACACAAGCAACCGATAGTTTCACGGTGTCATTGTTCGTACAATCATTAAATATTGTAGAGCAAAATAGGTGATACAGGTTTCATTATGGTACTACATGTACAGTAAATACATCTCTGTAAAAGTACTGCAGTAGTAGAGAGAATATTACAGACACAGTGGAATCATTGTGAACAAAGTTTGTAATATATTGATGCAAAACACTACAGTACAATCACAACATGGTTTTTTTAATCAAAGCAAAAATAATTAGCTATGAAATAGAAAAGAAAAGACAGTACTGTAAAACAAATCAAATGCAGTGTTCATCAACTTGCTGTAAGAAACTAAACAGGAGTGATTACTGTACTTCTACACTGTCATCAACTCTGTGTTTTGGATTTGGCCACAGGTTCTCATCTACATCACAATGGATGTTGGAAAATGACATCTTGGAAAAAACCTTTGGCATGGCGAGTCCAGGCCTGACACTGCTCTGCTGTGATTGGCAGAATTGGACACGCAGTTACAAGGGCCTGCATCTATACAGTACTGTACTGTCAATAGTGTACATAGTCTGAAAAGGTGGTACAGTATTTGGCACCATAGACACAGTGTCTGATGAAGCATTACAGTATGATAAAATATTAGGCTACATCCATGGATATTGTAGTCTAATTGGTTCATGCCATGCTAATTGGTGACAATGAATCTCATTATCTTGAAACTTTCATGATTTACTCTAAACATGGACGATTGTGTGTCTGTTTCCATACAACTATGCATTAAGAGTAATGCAACAGTTACTTATCATTTTGAGCAGCTGTATCAATTGATAGTTAGATCATTGTAAGGAAATGAATAGACACTCATTTGAAATGTAATGTGTGAATTGCCTTTTGAAATAGTAGTACTTTGATGTTAAGTTGTGTCATATTGAACAGGTGATTTTTGTTGAATGAACAAATGATCTAAGTTTTATGTGTATTGTATCCAAGCAATTGAGAAAAGGGTTAGAGTTTTGAAAAATGTGCTTTTTGATCATTGGTTGTGAGTTTTGTGTCTAGAGTTGTGAAAAATGACATCAAGGTTCTGAAAATAGTAACAAAGTGATTGTAAAAAACTGTAAACCATATAAAGTTATCCATGTTATCCCCATGAATGAAAGTCAGAAATCTGGGTCTTTTATAAAGTGAACTTTACATAAAATGCTGTTTTTTTGTAAAAAGCCTATTTAAATAAATATTTATTTATAGAAATTTAAAAATATATAAAAGTTACAGTAAAATTATATTTGTAAAAAAAAAAAAATAACTATTCTTCTGTTACAAAATTAAATGTTATTGTCTGGGGTCCCTGGAGACCCCAAAGATAACTAGTGTCGGCCCCAAATGAAGATAACACAAGGGTTAAGCCTTTATCCAGAGATAAATATAACACTTAAACAATAAATAACATAATGCTGTCAACATGAAATGTGTAGAAATACTCATCAGTTCACTTTGTTAAAATACATCAGTTATGATTAGGGGATTGAATATACAGTTTGTACAGAATAAAAATCAGTATTTCTATGGAAAGTCCCCATAAAACATGGAAACCCAGCTTGCTCCAACAGAGGCTGAAGCGTGTGGTTATCTATGAGTGTCGTAATATCCCTGTCTAGTGGACGTGTGGAAGCGGCGTGAGACTGAAGCACTGAAAGCCCTCGCGCTGCTCATATGCTGAGAGAGAGATAAGACAGTAGAGCTGACCGATTCAGCTTTACAATACTGTGATCTCCATTCACACACACACACACCATCTTCTTACAATTCCTCTATTAAACCTTTGACTAAATCACATCGCAACACTTTACATCTGTGTTGGCGCTGCCGCTGACCCAGAGAGAGTTGGCATGAAACAGCTTAAATAGAAGTAATGGGATAAAAGTTTAAAGTTCAGATATAAACACTGATCTAGCTTTTGATAGAAACAACTGAAGGCACTCTCTGTAATCTCAATGAGGTCTGAAAAATGAAATGCCTGATATCACAGCGCTGATAAGCACAGCTCCTCAAAACTCTCCACTGACTTTATCAAGCCCACGGCTTTTAGTTTTTGGGTGGTTTGTAAAACCCTCAACACAGAGGCTTTATCAATTTGAAGATATTCCTCTGTTTTCAAACTAAAATAAAAATCCCTACTAACTTCATCAAAATCGTGTATCAAATCGCCTATAAAATCCTGAGCTTCATTCTCTCTCTCTCGCACAGCTCTCTCTCTCATCAGTAGCCATAGCAGCTCCGGAGCCGGTTCTGATCCAGGGTCAGTTTACTCCAGAGGTGTTCAGCGCATGCGTCTCTATTGATGAGGCTCCAGCGGGCCTGACACTTATATCTATATAAAGCGCTGTTACAACAAGCTAATGTTCAGTTTATTATAATATATAGCTAACGCTCATCTCATAAACATGATTTAAAGATTTTAAAATGATTGCACAACCACCAAATAGGAGGCGATATGCACTATGTAAATCAGCATTTAACAAAAGAAGAAAGTAGTCGTATGGCGCGCTTTTTCTCAGCGTCTGTTTCCATGGCGACTCGTGGATTCGTCTCTGTTGAGAAGGTCTGGTGTGTGAACCATGAAATTAAACAATAAAACCAAATAATGTGGTTTAATCAAGCAAGAGTTCAGGGTATGTTTGAGGGTAAGATAAGCTTGCTTTCTGGAACACACCCCAGGACACAGGCAGATCTCCAAACCAGGAATAGCAGAAAACAAGGACAACGCTCAGTAATGCCAGGAACTCTAGACAAGACTCTGCGCTGAGACAAACAACTGAACTGGGGAAATAGGCAGAGAGACTGAGGGATCATGAGTGCATATCATTTGTGCAATATCTCTTTTTTAAACAATGAATTAAACATATCAGCAAGTTTAACTGTTATTCTAAGAGATTATGGGAGGGAGAAAGATTATGTAAAACTGATAAAATGAAATACATTAAAAACATCTGGGGGTTTTTACCTAAATAAATGTATTAACATTTTAATTAAAGTAACACCAGGTAACTTTTCAACCTTCATAATATACTTCCAAGTCTCTTGTGATGGTACATCGACTTACAATAGGTTGAATGACACGTCTGCCATAGCCTGACGGGGTCTGTAGCGTTTTTAATCGTACTTTTAAACTTCGGGTTTCGGGTAGTAACCGGCGAACAAAGAGAACTACAAAATTCGACTGCTTTACGGCATATACGTCACTTCCACCACCACCCCCACTTCCTTAAAATCGGACGTGCGAGCCAAATGACAGACATCCCAAGTCTCCCGGAAGTCTCCCGCATATTGCTAGTATCTCCCTGATGCCCGCAAATTAGTTAAAATCTCCCGGAATCTAGAGCGAGATAGAACATACTGCGCACAGAGCTTTGAAAAACTCATATTTAACGGCTCTGACTGCGCGCATAACATACATAGCGCGCGGCGCGTGCAAGGGAGAGAGCGAGAGACCTTGCGAGTGTGCCTCAGGAAAGCTAGTCAAACCGACACCATCTCAACACCCCCCCCCCCCAAAATGAAAAAATCAAATGAAAGCCTATGTCTAAACTGCGTGCACAAGTTTGGTAGGGTCTACATTCTTGCAAGTAAATATATAAGATGTACAAAATCATATTTTAGGATACCTAACATGTCTGTGATATTGGTTTATTTGTCTTGCCTCAAGCTATAATGCAAATCGATTTGTAAAATTTGCAGATTCATTTATGGTAGCTTGATATTATAATATTTACGATATATGGTTATTATCTAGCACTCAAACATTGCATTGAAGTATCAGATTCAGTAAAACGGTAACCAATAGACTAGGCTACTATAATGACGCTGGCTTGTAAACGTGATCATCGCGATCATTTGTCGTTAGAAAAAAAAATAAAACCCATGAAATTATATTCATATGACATGCTGAAATATATGCCACTGTACCTGGGATGAAGACATTTCAGACAAGACGCAAGCAGAACACCTGCATGTGACCTCCTCCTCATGTGTTCAGTGCTATCGTGGTTGTCAACAATTGCACGTGCATGTAGGATGACAGAGTTTACGACAGTAGTAGAGGTCTAGAGGACAATACTGTTTCCCAACTGTAGGGGGACCCCACCCCGAGAGCAAAAGTAACCTGGTGTTACTTTAAATTAAAATAAATATTAAAAAGTCTAAATATAAATGTTCATTTGTTTAAATGTTAATTATAAATGCATATATTTGAAAATAAATTTCTCACATAAATATCATAAAAACGGTTACGTAGATCATTAATCAGGTCAGATAGGTGGAGGGTTTAAAAGCTGAAGTGTGACACTCATATTATTTGTTAAAGCATTAATGTATAATGTTTAAGTAAGAACTGTTATAATGTTTTAGCAGTGATGCTTGTTCTCAGTGTTACTTACACAGCTGATCTAGTTGCTGTAACCACAGGCATCAGCTTCTGGAGAACTTCATCTCCTGTGTTTTGGGGGACACTAATAGAAAATAAAAAATAAACAAGTTAATTAATAATGCTAATAATAATAATTCATAACACAAGTAAATAATACATTATACCTTCATAAATACCCTCAAATATGTTTTTAATTAAACACTGCTTTATAAAGGACGTGTGGAAAGTTGTTTTAGTGTCTATAACTGTAGAAGCCTCGTATTCTCCTGCATTCTATTCTCCTCCATTCTCCTGCTATGTTAATTTTATGTCCAAGATAAGTGTATGTCTCATGAAGAGAATATACACGTACAGGTTTTGTTGCTACTGTAAACACTGGGCATTTATCAGTTTTTGAACGGTACCACCTGTTCCCTCCGCTTCTCCTCTCGTACAGAACAGCACATTTAGTGTCGTTGATCTCCATGCCTGACCACTTCAGAAAAGAGTCTGTCCTGGCCAGCATGTTCTTAATGACGCTTTCCTCTCTGGAGGCAATCTGGACATCATCTGCATAGCCCTGAACTGGGATAGGCGATACCACACCAGGAGGGGCACATTGACACATCCACTTTATCCATTGGTTGATGGCAATTATAAAATGAATTGCACTCCAAGGGCAGCCCGTTTTAATGCCTATCTGGAGTGGTGTTGGCTGGGTGAGCTGTTCTCCACAGATTACTTCAATAAAGGAGCCTTTATATACATCCTTCACGATGTCAATGAACGGTTTAGGTAGCTGTATTTCCTCCAGTGATCTGAACATGACATTGTGAGATAAAGTTCCGAATGCATCTCTAAAGTCTAAGAAGACTGAGTACAATTTACAAGACTCGTGCTTAAAATCATCAATCCCTGTTTTCAGGCAAAATACATGCTCATTCATACCTTGTCTATTGATGTACGCCTTTTGTTTAGTGGATAGGATGTCGGCTTCCACCAACCAAGGGAGAACTCTAGCCAGTATGCATTTCATGAACACCTTATAGATGGTAGGGAGAAGGGATATATCCCTCCATGTTGATGGTTCATCAGGGATGTTGTCTTTTTTTGGAATACGATGGATTAGTGCTCCTTTCCATGAATCTGGTACCCTCTTATTTTCCAAACAGACGTTAAAAATTGTTGTTAAAATTTTACGTGACTGTATTGTTTTAAGAGTCTCATATGTCACACCATCCTTGCCACTTGCTTTATTGTTAGGGAGGTTTTTTAAGACAGTCTCTACTTCCTTAAATGTGAAGTGCGTGGTTTCAGGGAAAAAAGTTGGCTTCACTGGCGGCACGTTCAAATACCAGGGTGGGGGTGGGAGATCATCATTACGCCTCTGATCTTGGCATTTATTATCATAATATGTTTGTATGACTGTGATATCGCTAGAGCACGATGGACGGGCAGGATATTCACTACTGTTTAAAATGACTTGAATCGCTTTAGATCTTCTATGCTGCCACAGGTATGCAAGTTTATTCCTGCTCACCTTTCTATTCCGCTTGGGTTGAGTCGCTCGCGTCCGCAGAGAAGACGATTTCCCGCAGATAGCGCAGCTGTTGGTGGATCCAGTCAGCTGTCGAGGCCGAAGTTACGTCTTCAGGATATGGTTGTGTCACCGGGAACTTCTTTAAAACTCGCGCCACATATTTCAGAAGTTGTAATCCGAAAGGCTTACCAATGTGGCTTTCAGCTGTAAAAAGTCCATTTTTGAAGAATATCCCGTTTAACAATTTAGCAAGCGTTCTCCACTTTCCCGGGTCACCAGAGGAACAAAAGCTCGTCTCGCGTTGGCGTTTGGTGCTCAGACTATCTCTATAGGCTTTTTCATGAGACTGGAAAGCCATCCATTGATGCTCAGACAGCGGGCACACATACTGCTGGAAAGCTGTAGGCTCTTCTCCCATTAGATGTAATCCACGGGAGAGATCATGGGGTGGCAGCGTCTGTAGGTAAATTCTCCCGGTAAGTAATGCTTGCTTGTAAGCTAGTTTGATTGTTGCGATCAAACACATAGTCCACAATAATTGGCAAAACATCGTATCTGCACCTATTGCATTAACGATGGCAATTACAACGGGTGTGGTTGTTTTAGTTTTTACCAAACAACATTTCGGCATACACTTGTGCTACCGGAACCGGAACCGACACTCTCTCACACACACACTTTACATCTGTGTTGGCGCTGCCGCTGACCCAGAGAGAGTTGGCATGAAACAGCTTAAATAGAAGTAATGGGATAAAAGTTTAAAGTTCAGATATAAACACTGATCTAGCTTTTGATAGAAACAACTGAAGGCACTCTCTGTAATCTCAATGAGGTCTGAAAAATGAAATGCCTGATATCACAGCGCTGATAAGCACAGCTCCTCAAAACTCTCCACTGACTTTATCAAGCCCACGGCTTTTAGTTTTTGGGTGGTTTGTAAAACCCTCAACACAGAGGCTTTATCAATTTGAAGATATTCCTCTGTTTTCAAACTAAAATAAAAATCCCTACTAACTTCATCAAAATCGTGTATCAAATCGCCTATAAAATCCTGAGCTTCATTCTCTCTCTCTCGCACAGCTCTCTCTCTCATCAGTAGCCATAGCAGCTCCGGAGCCGGTTCTGATCCAGGGTCAGTTTACTCCAGAGGTGTTCAGCGCATGCGTCTCTATTGATGAGGCTCCAGCGGGCCTGACACTTATATCTATATAAAGCGCTGTTACAACAAGCTAATGTTCAGTTTATTATAATATATAGCTAACGCTCATCTCATAAACATGATTTAAAGATTTTAAAATGATTGCACAACCACCAAATAGGAGGCGATATGCACTATGTAAATCAGCATTTAACAAAAGAAGAAAGTAGTCGTATGGCGCGCTTTTTCTCAGCGTCTGTTTCCATGGCGACTCGTGGATTCGTCTCTGTTGAGAAGGTCTGGTGTGTGAACCATGAAATTAAACAATAAAACCAAATAATGTGGTTTAATCAAGCAAGAGTTCAGGGTATGTTTGAGGGTAAGATAAGCTTGCTTTCTGGAACACACCCCAGGACACAGGCAGATCTCCAAACCAGGAATAGCAGAAAACAAGGACAACGCTCAGTAATGCCAGGAACTCTAGACAAGACTCTGCGCTGAGACAAACAACTGAACTGGGGAAATAGGCAGAGAGACTGAGGGATCATGAGTGCATATCATTTGTGCAATATCTCTTTTTTAAACAATGAATTAAACATATCAGCAAGTTTAACTGTTATTCTAAGAGATTATGGGAGGGAGAAAGATTATGTAAAACTGATAAAATGAAATACATTAAAAACATCTGGGGGTTTTTACCTAAATAAATGTATTAACATTTTAATTAAAGTAACACCAGGTAACTTTTCAACCTTCATAATATACTTCCAAGTCTCTTGTGATGGTACATCGACTTACAATAGGTTGAATGACACGTCTGCCATAGCCTGACGTGGTCTGTAGCGTTTTTAATCGTACTTTTAAACTTCGGGTTTCGGGTAGTAACCGGCGAACAAAGAGAACTACAAAATTCGACTGCTTTACGGCATATACGTCACTTCCACCACCACCCCCACTTCCTTAAAATCGGACGTGCGAGCCAAATGACAGACATCCCAAGTCTCCCGGAAGTCTCCCGCATATTGCTAGTATCTCCCTGATGCCCGCAAATTAGTTAAAATCTCCCGGAATCTAGAGCGAGATAGAACATACTGCGCACAGAGCTTTGAAAAACTCATATTTAACTGCTCTGACTGCGCGCATAACATACATAGCGCGCGGCGCGTCCAAGGGAGAGAGCGAGAGACCTTGCGAGTGTGCCTCAGGAAAGCTAGTCAAACCGACACCATCTCAACACCCCCCCCCCCCCCCCCAAAATGAAAAAATCAAATGAAAGCCTATGTCTAAACTGCGTGCACAAGTTTGGTAGGGTCTACATTCTTGCAAGTAAATATATAAGATGTACAAAATCATATTTTAGGATACCTAACATGTCTGTGATATTGGTTTATTTGTCTTGCCTCAAGCTATAATGCAAATCGATTTGTAAAATTTGCAGATTCATTTATGGTAGCTTGATATTATAATATTTACGATATATGGTTATTATCTAGCACTCAAACATTGCATTGAAGTATCAGATTCAGTAAAACGGTAACCAATAGACTAGGCTACTATAATGACGCTGGCTTGTAAAAGTGATCATCGCGATCATTTGTCGTTAGAAAAAAAAATAAAACCCATGAAATTATATTCATATGACATGCTGAAATATATGCCACTGTACCTGGGATGAAGACATTTCAGACAAGACGCAAGCAGAACACCTGCATGTGACCTCCTCCTCATGTGTGACCCGTCACGGAAACCAGGGACACAAGTCGGCAGCACAACTTGCGAGCAAAATGAGAAAGAAGCGTTTTTTTCCAAAATTGGTGATTTCCGCTTTTTTGCAGAATCTGTTAGTTGAGATCATGAAGAAGCCTCTCCATGTTTGAGATAACAGTATTGGTATATTTAAAAGCGTACATTTTGAGGTTGAAATCGGCTTGTTTTTCGGAGATTCTAGCATGCAGTAGGGGCGTGTCATTGTCTGTGTGTATTTCCATACTGAATAGCCGCCGGCGCTTTTGCCCCCGCCCCCCAACAGCGTGGCTACTTATTATGCAGCGCTCTGGCCGGCTCTATCTGATATCAAAATTCAATGAAGATCGATGCCGCAAAGATTGTCGCAGACGAGCTGAACCGTGGCAGTTACACCGAAAATGTTTTCGCCGCACTTTGTGGGCTCGGGAAACTGAACCGGAGGTATGGGCGCGGCGCGCGCGCCCTCGGTACTTGAATACGGCGGCTCGGCTCGCTGACAGCGGTGGCTAACTGTTTCGTATGTGACGTCCCGATTGCTTTGAATGGGGAACGTTTTGTGAACAGGGAACAGACTTAATGGACTGGCAACAATCTCCATAGAACATGAACTGGCACAGAGAATCGAAATAGAGGATGCAGTTAAAACCTTTGCTGCGATGAAGGCCTGCCGTGCGCGTTTCTGAAACGTAAGTTAAGCTTTATTTGCTCCTTAGTCGTTATGTAAGATGCTGAACCTGCTGATGATATAATGTGCTTGCGGACATTTCATTTGTGTGTGTATACGCACATAAGAAAGTGGTGTAAAGAGATTTGCAACAGTAATCTGAGGAGGAAATATGATTATTTGGAAAATTCCTGTCATGACTGCTTAAAGAAAAATGCCAGCAGGCATTTACCTCCTGCATAAACTTTAATATTGTTGACATTTTGGGCACACGCGCGTTGCGCACTATTTGCGTTATATGTAGGCCTATGGCTTATTGGTCTTTGTGTGTTGTTGCTGGTTTTGCGTTATATGTATATGGCATATTGGTCTTTGTGTGTTGTTGCTGGTAAACGTTGCAAATAGAGGGGCAGCACAATTGTTTTTCGCCTAGAGCGGCAGAAGTGCATTCGCCGGTCCTGGGGGCGAGTTTGCATTAAACATTAAAGTTTGTCGTTTTGTTTTAATTCTAAGAACACGTACATGTTATCTCATGTTTAGTCTGTTTAGACCTTCCCATACCTACCTATTGTTATTAGCTAGCTCAGGAAAGAAAAAAAAGCTGTAAAGCACAGGGGGAGCTTTACAGGGGGTATGGCTTATCTAAATGAGATGTAAATGA
>NW_026606968.1:822500-845000 GCF_029890125.1 Rhinichthys klamathensis goyatoka
GGTAGGCACCTTTGGAACATATCCATGTTTCGGGTAAGAATGCCTTGGCCATCCCCGGTGCACTCAAGGCAGGTGGGGACCGAAAGGGCCTGAAGGTCTGACTCTAATAGGGACGAAATAGCTAGCAGAAAATAGTCTTAAAAGAAAGGAACTTCTCTGAGACCAAATCTAAGGGCTCGAAGGGAGCCCCAGATAGGCCTTCTAGAACTATTGCAAGGTCCCAAGCCAGCACCCTAGTGCAAGTTGCAGGCCTCAGCCTCAAAGTGCCACGAAGGAAACGAGTGATCAGGGGGTCTCGACCCAAAAATGTACTACCCACCAGGGCGTGGAAAGCCGCAATGGCCGCCACGTATACCTTAAGCGTGGAAGGACATAGACCTGATACAAAGCGTTCTTGCAGAAACTCGAATACTGTGTTTACTGAACAGTTAACCGGATCCCACTGACGCTAGTAACACCAAGAAGTGAAAAACTCTCGAAATAGTGAATATAGTTTCCTCGTGGCGGGAGCTCTGGAGCTTAGAATGGTCTCAACAACCTCGGTTGAGAGGCCACTCTCTATGAGTTGGGCCCCCTCAGAGGCCAAACCCACAGTTTCCAAATCCCCTGCCGGGGGTGCAATATTGCATCCCCTGCCTGAGACGGAAGGTCTCTCCTGATCGGGACCTCCAAGGGAGGTCCGTCGAGGAGAAAAATTAGGTCCGCAAACCAAATTCAGCTCGGCCAGGGTGGTGCTACTAAATAGGCTTATTCCATCCTGGCGGAATCACTCCAGAACTCCTGGGAGCAGAGCAACAGGGGGAAATGCGTACAGACGTAGCCTCAGCCACGTCTGCACCATAGCAACCAGCCCCGTGGGGACTGGTTGAGTGAGGGATAACCAGAGTGGACAGTGCGTCGTATGCTGAGACGAGAACAAATCCACTTCTGCCTGGCCATAAAACTCCCATATTTGCTCCACCGCCTCGGGGTGGAGTCCCCTGGCCTCAGCCCCTGCCTCGACAGGGTGTCTGCTCCAATATTCTGGCCCGCCTGGAATATACACTGCCCTCAGACAGCGTAATTTCCTGAGGGACCAAAATAATAGGCCACCACCGTGTTGTCTGTGGGTCAAGAACCAGAGTTTCCTCCATATAACCAAGGCGCGGGGATACTGCCGCGTGATCTTGATCGTACGGAGTGGGTTTCCCCTCAGGGAGAACCCTCTGGTCCTGAGCCACCACTGTAAAGGTCTCACGTACAGCAGGTCAAAGGGTATCACATTGAACGCTGCTGCCCTGAGGCCTAATAGTCACTGTTTCAGAACAACACATGATGGCCCCTCAGGTCTGGGAGGAGATGTCTCAACGCATTGAAGACGACCATCATCTCTAGGCAATTCATGTGCCAAGCGAGATGATGACTCCTCCCAAGCCCTGAGCTGAGCGGCCTTCCAATACCGCTCCCCAGCCGGTGAGGGAAGCATCTGTCGAGATAGCAACTCGATGGCAAAGAGCTCCCAACACCGAACCCTGGGTTAAGAACCAGTGTTTCCTCCATATAACCAAGGCACGAAGGCACGGCCGCGTGATCTTGATCATACGAAGTGGGTTTCCCCTCGGGGAGAACCCTCTGGTCCTGCGCCACCACTGCAAAGGTCTCATGTACAGCAGGCCAAAAGGTATCCCGTTGGACGCTACTGCCACAAGACCCAACAGTCTCTCGAACTGTTTTACAGTGCGTGACTGGCCTAGCTTTAGCTCTATGGTGGCTGTCAGGATAGCAGCTACACGAACGGGCAATAGATTGGCCCGCATCGTCACTGAATCCCATACCACACCAAGGAAAGTGGTTCTCTGTACTGGAGAAAGAACACTCTTCTTGGCATTGAGCCTCAACCCCAACATCTGCATATGAGCGAGAACGACACCTCGGTGCCGAACCGCTAACTGTTCTGATTCCGCTAGAATCAGCCAGTCATCTATGCAATTCAGAATGCGTATACACTGCAGCCTGGCGGGGCCAGAGCTGCGTCTATACACTTCGTGAACGTGCGGGGTGATAGAGCTAGACCGAAAGGAAGTGCCTGATACTGGTGTTCTTTGCCCCAAAGAAAACCTCAGGAACCTCCTGTGCTGAGGGAGGATGGAGATATGGAAGTATACGTCTTTTAGATCTATCGTGACAAACCAGTCCTCGGATCTGATTTGAGTCACGATCTGTTTGAGTGTCAGCATCTTGGACTTGAGTTCCAGCACCAAACACTCCAACAGACGAAGATCTAGTATGTGACGCTGCTCTCCATCCTTTTTTGGAACAATGAGATAACGACTGTAAAGACCCGACGCAATGTCGGGTGAGTACACCTGCTCTATAGCTTTCTTTGCTAACAGGGCCTTACCCCTTGCTCCATTACCAGAGAGATTACCATTACCCATAGAGATATATTTGGCAGAAGCTTCCACGCTGCCAGAAAATCTACCAAGGGAACCAGCCCCTCGAGGCTGGCCTCTGGTGTAATAAAGACAGCCAGTTCGGGGACCTGAAACATACCGGCAGGAACCACCCGAACTGACTGTTTTCGAACCCCCCTCAGAGGGCGCGAGTCCGACGCAACGTCGAGTTGACGCTGCGCCAGAAGCTCGCTGGAGAACGCTGCGCCCCGAAGCACCAAGGGTGGCGGGGTTGGCAGAACGGTCCCCTGAGGGCACAGAGATGGAAAGGGCACCGTATAATGAGGTGTACACCATTCCACCCCGGTTGGGGCTGCCCTCACCGGTCTGACGCCGTGGCGCCAGACCTTTTCTTTTGAGCCGCAGCCTTCTCAGCATGAAGAACGGTCCTCGGATCCGGCTTCTGCTTTGAAGGCTTTGGCTGCTGTGTTGTGTATGAGAAACTAGCCGGCTGGAGCTGCTCACGCCCAGCAGCCCCAGTGGGTTGGACATAGCGAGGGAGAGATTATCTTGTATCTTTCTCCATGATTCCCATCAAATTGAGCCAGAGGTGTCTCTCAGTGACCACATTTATTTGGCTGCATCCCTGAGAGATAAATCTGAGGCCCGACGGAGTTCTCAAACCCCATCGGGCCAAACTCCCTCACTTCTGTCCAAATACCACAGCAGGTCAGCCTGATATGCTTGCAGCACTGCTATAGTGTGCAAGCAGGCTCGTGCTAGACCCACTGCCATATATGCTTTTCCCACTAGATTAAAAAATAGTTTTCTTTAATGGTTTAGTGAGAGAAGCCGACGCCTTCAGGGACGATACTGAACCGGGAGACATAGCTCGCAAGTGTCTGTACTACCCGGGGTATTGACCCATAGCCATACTCTCTTAACCCCCAAATATCTTTTGAATATACATGAATGTGGGGCTAAAAAATGAGTAAGGCTTTTTCCATGATCTAGACAGCTCGCTGTGCAGATCGGGAAAAATGGAAGGCCCCGTGATGGAGGTGGAAAAATAGAGGGAAGGAAACTCGTTCAATTTATTTTAAGGACGAGTGCCCCCTTATTTCTGCTGGCCATTAAATATTTAATTTATCTACAGCCTTAGTAAACACCACCACCAGCTTATTATTATATATATATATTTTTTTATATACATTCTTTATATATATACACTTTATTTCATATATAATATATAAACTATCATATATATATATATATATATAGGCTATATATAATTCTCATACGCTGGGGAAGAGATGGCAAATCCACTTCCCCCATGATTGTGTACACTTTCAATGCCCAGCACATCTACCTCCTCGGAGGTAGAGCACTGAAGCATTGATTTCTCTCCCCGGGCGGAAGAGACCGCAGCGCGGGCTTCCGAGACCGGAGAGAGAGCACTGGATCACTCGTGGAAAGGGAGGAGATAAGATCCGCGGACCCGTCTCCAACCCCGTAACGAGATCCTATTCGCGATCCACAGGAATGCATTCTCCGCGCTGCCTCGGCAGACGCGTGTCCTGCACCCCGAGGATCGCGAGCCTGGCCACTTTCCTCGAAAAGTGACAGGCGGGAGTGGAGCATGCGAAGCGAAAGCTTCTCACAACGTTGCAATCAGCCCCCTCGGAGGCTGATACCGCATGCTCCACTCCCAAACAAACTACACAAAGCTCGTGTGTTTCCCCACCCGTTAAATAACGCGGGCAGGGAGAAGCACAGAGTTTGTAAAGTTGTTTCGCCATAACTCTTCCCAATAATATCGTAACAGACAACAATAAATAGACAGAGACAGAGTAACACAGATCGCTTGCTGAGACACAGAAGCTAATGCCGCGTTTCACCGGGTGAGCCTTTATCCCTTCCTGGTCATGACGTCACCCGCCCGTGACGCTCATTCTTTCCATTGGACTAGTTGACATTGATGCTCAGACGCATTCACGCTGGGGGCGTTCCCAAGGCGTCAAGTGACGCATCGCGAGTTCCCTCGAAAGGGAACTCAGAGCTGTTATCTTGTCAAAAGGAGATTGCAAAAAGTATTTAATAAAAGGGTGCCAATAATTGTGGCCAACATGTTTTGGAGAAAAGCATTTGTTTCATAATGTGATTTCCCCCACACTTTCAATTCTTTAACTTCGATGAAAGATTAGATTTTGGGCAATTTTTTGAATGAAAGATCAAAAGGATAAACAATGCAGATTTATTTTTTACAGCCAGTTTTGAAGAGCCGCTGTGAAGAGCTGAACGCCTCCAGGAACGCCATCAAGGACATTCACTGTTTTATCAAGTTTACTTTGGCCGTCCGCGTGACGTCATTATCATCATCAGGAGGATCCGCGGACGTCCACTTGCTGTTACTATTAAAACTTCATTTAGGAAAAATACTTTCTATTAAATATCTTTATATTAACTTGATGTTTTATTACTGCAATACAGTGAACGACAGCCGTCTGTGTCTCCCAGTGTCTTACATTATTGTCAGTTTAGTGTTCAGTGATTCATTTACACAGAAACATAAGATAACATGTATGCCTTCATCTCCGAACACATTATCTGTGTCTTACATTTCATAATGAACTCAGATAAACTCAGTGCCGACTCATTTCCATCAGTTCTTTTACATGAACTGGAATGTGTGCAAAGGATTGTGGGAGATTGAAGAACAGGAAGGACACACTTGATGCATCCTTCAAAATGATCTGAATTAAAGACACAAAATGAAGTCTGTGTTCAAAAGATCCTTCAAACTGAGACGGCCTTCAGAGGCGCTTGATGACGTGGCAGTCGAGATATGCAGCCTTACTAGGACACAGCCACGGTTTGAGAAACACCCGCAAATCATGATCAATATCCCAGAAATCAGTCTGTGCCACGTGATTTAAACACCTCTGATCTCTGAGTTTCTCTTTGTTCATAATGTTTTAGACTGTAATGATTGCACTCAGTGTTACTTACCCATCATTACTGGCTCCAATTAATCTCGTCAGGTTAAACTCCTGCAGTGTCTCCTCTGAGGACAACAACACAAACACTAAAGCTGACCACTGAGACGAGGAGAGTTTCACAGCACGTAATCCTCCATAGCTCGTATGAGGTTTAGCTTCGTTCACTAGAGAAAGATCACCCAGTTCATTCAGACAGTGAAACAGATTGATGTATTTATCTGGAGAGGGATTCTCACTGATCTTCTCTTTAATATAGTCAACTGTTTCCTCATTGTTGTGAGAGCTGTTTGCTGTCTGTGTCTTTAGTTCTTGTAAGAGACTCTGATTAGACTCCACTGACAGACCCAGAAGGAAACGAAGGAAAAGGTCCAGATGCCCATTTCTACTGTGTAAAGCCTCATCCACAGCTCTCTGATGGAGATCAGATAGGGACACTTTGCCTCCATTAGTTGGTTTGGTAATCTGGTCAAACACATTGATGTTATTGTTGATAAAGGAGAGATGCACATATAGAGCTGCTAGATGTTCCTGAATGCTCAGATGAACAAAGCAGAAGACTTTCCCCTGACACAAGCCCAACTCCTCTCTGAAGATCTGAGTGCACAATCCTGAGTAAACTGATGCTTCTGCCACATCAATGCCACACTCGCTCAGGTCTTCCTCATAGAAGATCAGGTTGCCTTTCACAAGCTGCCGATACGCCAGTTCCCCCAGTTTGACAATCATGTCTTCATCTTTCACTTTCTTCTCATAGTCCTTCTCATGTTTGATGTTGGTCTGAATGAGCAGGAAGTGTGTGTACATCTGAGTGAGAGTCTTGGGAATCTCTCCTCTCTCTGCTCCACTGCACATCTCCTCTAGAACAGTGGCTGAGATCCAGCAGAACACTGGGATGTGGCACATAATAAAGAGGCTCCTTGAGGACTTCAGGTGTGAGATGATCCTGTTGGCCAGACTCTGATCACTGATTCTCTTCCTGAAGTATTCCTGCTTCTGTGTGTCACTGAAGCCTCGTACCTCTGTCACTCGATGGACACACTCAGAGGGGACGAGATCCGCTGCTGCTGGTCTGGAGGTGATCCAGATGAGAGACGAGGGAAGCAGATTCCCCACAATGAGGTTCGTCAGCAGCTCGTCCACTGAGGCGGATTCAGTCACATCACACAACCTCACATCGCTCTGAAAATCCAGACACAGACGACACTCATCCAGACCATCAAAGATGAACAGCACTTTATACTCATCACTGGATATGGCCATTTCTCTGCTTTCAGGGAAGAAGCAATGAAGAAGATCTGAGAGACTGAGTGTTTTGTCCTTCATCAAGTTGAGCTCTCTGAAAGCGAGTGGGAATATGAGCTGGACGTCCTGATTCTCTTTCCCTTCAGCCCAGTCCAGGATGAGCTTCTGCACAGAGACTGTTTTTCCAATGCCAGCGACTCCCTTTGTCAGCACAGTTCTGATGGGTTTGTCTTGTCCAGGTAAAGGTCTAAAGATGTCACTGCATTTGATCGGTGTGTCCTCTGTTTCTGCTCTCCTGGACTGTGTCTCAATCTGTCTCACCTCATGCTCATTATTGATCTCTCCACTTCCACTCTCTGTGATGTAGAGCTCTGTGTAGATCTCATTCAGGAGTGTTGGGTTTCCCTGCTTTGATATTCCCTCACACACACACTCAAACTTCTGTCTCAGATTTGATCTCAGTGTGTTGAGGACTTCAGCAGGTTTAGAGTCATGGCTGTAAGATTAAAATACCACATTATTACACAAGTCAGAGAAGTCAATAACCATACATTACACAATATATTATTTGTTTGCTGTATTATAGGACACAGAACATCATTAGTTTTCTGAAATGTTTAAATCATTAATCATGTGTTTGAGTGATGTGTGATGTGAATTGAAACACCTAAAATTAAACAACAGCAACAAAAGTCCTGCATTTTACCTGAAACCAGGACACATGCTTTCATTAAAGTCTTGTGGTTGAATCACAGGCTTGAACACAGTTTTGTTTTTAACTGGTCTGGATGGAAGACTTGACCTTAAATCAGAATGAAGAGTGTAAAGAATCAGACACACTGATATTGATGTAATTGTGTCATTAACTGAGTAACAGACCAACAGCTTTTACAGTGTGTGAATGTATTAACAATACAATACATAGAGCTTTACACAAGAGCACAATGATCATCATTAATAGACTGAAACTTACAGGATTTGAACTTAAAATGCTTTGGTTCAAATCCAGATAATTACACTGCTGTATATTAATAATAATTTCATTTAAAAAAAATCAAATACTATAAGCATAACTTTTATAGAAATGATATACCTGAGATCAGGCCGTGTGTCTCCACTCTTAAACTTCATTGGCGGATTCATAGAGCGGTCACTCTTCACAGACACACAGCTGGACTCTGGGTTTGAGCTCTTCTGCTGGACTGAACTGGTTTTCAAACTAAGTAAAATAAAAAGCAGACAGACTTATAAATGTTGTGCACTTTTACAGGAATCTTCTGTCTCAGGAAACACCAGGGAGTGTTGTTACAAACTTTCTGAACAATCTGCTTAATTATAATACTACATTATATAAATGTGGAAAAATTCTCAGCTTACATTTACTTGATGTCATTGCAAGTAATAAACTGACTGACTGATAAATGTTGCTTCTAATTCAAAAATGTCATACTATAAGCAACATTTTTATAGAAGTTATAGTGGAGAGCAGGGCACAACCTAACATTTTTTAACTTTCTCAGTTTGTGTAAATACACTTGGGGTTCAGAGTATTTATTTTCCCCCATTAATTTCACACACGTCAAGTACAATTATGTGGTTTTGTTTCATTAATTCAGTGTGTACTTTTTTCTTTATTTCCCCTGAAAGAATGGAAGTGAAATGTGACAACATGCCCCATAGGTGAGGCACATCATAACACGACCATATCACAGATAAAATTTTTATCTGATCTAATCAGAAAAAATATACAAGACAAACTAAAATATTTTGTCAATAAAATACAATTATTAATTTTTCATATAAAATAATAATGATTGCTGTATATTAATTATAATTTCATAAAATATAAAATACTATAAGCACAACATAGAAGTGATATACCTGAGATCAGGCCGTTTGTTTCCACTCTTAAACGTTATTGGCGGCTCCATAGAGCGGTCACTCTTCACAGACACACAGCTGGACTCTGGGTTTGAGCTCTTCTGCTGGACTGAACTGGAACACAGAACAGATTCAGTTTAATCCTTTAGATTACTGTGTTCATTCTTTATGAGAGGAACCATATTAATATTAACATTCATCTTTCATAAATTTTTTTTCATGCTAGTTTTAAAACAAAAACAGGCAAACTCATCTTTTTTTCTGTGATGTGACACAATATTGAACAGTGTTTGTTGAAAGTACCTGCGTCCTGGAGAGAAATCTCCATCTCTGGATGCTTGTGAATTACCCATGATGAAGATGCAGGAGAATCTGATGAGTTTGATCTCCTCCACTGACTCTGATGAAGAAACATTCACACACAATATTAAATTATTAAACGAATTAAACAACATTAATAATTTAGCTGATCATATCTGGAGTGTGTGAGTAAAAGGATCATGTGACTGTGTTAACTCAAGCTCATGTTCACACATATGACCAAACACAAAAATAAACATGGAATTAAAGACATTAAAGACAAACAATCACGTAAAATGTCCTCCAGAGATTCATATTAATATGAGGAAGTCACACATGAACACTCACCTTGATCAAACTTTTACAAGATACAGGATCTCAAATCCTCCAGCTTTAACATCATAAAGATTTGAAAGGAAATTCCTGCGTAAACGTTTCTATTAAACACTTTGATGCTGTTTCTCCGTATCGTATTGGTATTTTACCTGCTTAAAATGTCGACAGGTGAGCTCTAATAACTTACTTTCACTTTAGTTGAGTAGACTGTCAATGGAGGTACACTTATCAACTACTAACGTTTTTTGTTCAAAATTCACAAAATGTATATAATGAGCGAGTACATCAGGAATCCATCTTCCAGCCGGTGTTTTAGTCTTATCCTGAATCACTACGGTACGCCTATAATACGTGTTTATATTCGGACTATTTTAAACCGCTGCGGAGTAGCACAGTACCCGCGTGACTCGCCATAGAGAGAAGTAGATCCGGCTACAATAGCCGCGTTTCCACTGCTGGGCCGTGCTAGTGCGTGCCAGGGCCAGTCGCGTTTCCACTGTCACTTCCGGGGCTTGATCGGGGCTTACTCGGGGCCAACGGCCAGGATTTCTGGCCCGTCGAATACCTTGGGCCAAAGCGGGCCAGCTCGGGCTAGAGGCGTGCTCAAGGTAAAAGGCGGAGTTTATCAGTGTTATGGAACGTTATGATCTGAAGCAAGATGCACATTTCACTTTTTTATATCGCGCAAAATAATCGCTGCTGGAAATGGAGAATCACCTGTAGGCTACTGGTGTGTGGAAGATACCAAAGCTCTTCTGAGCATTTGGGCAGAAGAAAGGGTACAACGTCAATTTGACGGTGTGTGAAGAAACGAGGACGTTATAAAATACATCGATGCTGAACTTTCTAAGCTAAGCATTCAGCCCGCAACGCTTCAAGTTCAGAAAAAAAAAAAAAAAATGACGGGCGCAGTATTGTACAAGGCGATTCAAACGCACAATGGACAAAGCGGAGCTCAGAGAAGGGATTTAACTGTGTGCTGCGTCCCTCTGTTAGTGGCGACTCGCGAGACAATCGGGACACTATTGCAGCCACGGTCGGTGAGTTAATATACATGCTATCTTCCTAACTTAAAAAATAAATAAATTCATAATACCCGCTGAAATGGGTTGGGTTGTATGACGTTTGATCCAGAATGGCGTGTTAGGGGCGGGGTTTAGGGCAGCGAAGCCCGGCAGTGGAAACGCGGCTAGTGTTCTTCCGCAAGACATAGCGGTTTGTTTATTAACAGCTGGAGTGCCAAAAGTACCTTTAAAAAGATCTTTATTTGTGTTCCGAAGATAAACGAATGTATTACGGGTTTGGAACGATATGTGGAGGAATGATTAACGACAGAAATGTAATTATTTGGTGAACTAACCCTTTAAACCAGGTAACTTTCCTGAAGCACTTGAAGAGCTTTCCTGATGACATCATGGAGTAGATGACGTCACTGGAAGAACGTTTGAGCAGGACTTTGAGATCCTTCAAGCTCAAGCTTTTTTATTAAAACCTTTTTTCCTGCTCTTTTTATTTGTTTGTTCATATTTGTCTATCATATATTTTTGTTATTACATTTTTTTCAGGTTTTTTTTAGATCCACTGTCTGCATTACACTCACACAGTACGTATTACTAAATGCACGTCCATTATTGTTTTTTTATTCATATTTTATCTGAGATATTTTGTTTTCTCAAAATCCCAACATTGAACAGGCAGTTAACAAATGATAGACACTCTCAGAGAATGATGTTCAGTCTATGTTAAAAATATTATTGAATAATCTAAAAGCCAAGTCATATTTAATTTCACTCATTCTCTTCACCTTGAAAGCAAATATGATCCATGTGTCCCAGTGCACTGAAATATTTCATGAAAGCACTTACTGTCTTGACGTTTGTTCTTGGTTAATATATCATGTTTTCTCCTTCACGGCACAGCCTGAAAAACACTTCCAGTTGAACTGAACTTTGTGTTGAGAAAAGAGTGTGTAGTCTAACAGGTTTTTCTGGATTCGGCACATGACCGACTCTGACTGGAGAGAGAGAATAAACCACAGAACAGCATCAGTCCCTGACAATCACATCAATCCTGCGGGAAATTATTATTCATGTTCTCAAATCAAAACATACATATACTCTGTAAAATACAGGATAAGATTGAGTGAGATCTCCTGGAGTAAGAGGATTAAATACTTAATTTAATACACAAAATACCAAACAAACCTCAAAAAGACAAATATTAATACAATTCCAAGAAGTCCAAATAGCAGCAAACAGAATAAATAAACAACATAAACCTAAAGAAAAGTAAAAAACAAAAAAAATAACTATGATTTCCATTACACGGGAGTGGATGTTAAAACTTCATGCTGATTTGCACTCGGCTTTCGCCAAGATAAGCAACACTATGACGTAGCTTTACAGTAAACTATGCTTCTCCATCCATTTACGCTTCTTTCCATTTGGTGGTGTGACTCCCCTTCTGTCCGGCGTTAACGGCTGCAGTGTACTTGGCGCGTCAGCACACACGACGGCTGCAACTACAGGACCAGCACGACAACCGTCTGGATTGAGCCGAGTAGGGGACATCTCTAGGGTCTTCAAGTGGGCACCTTCCGTCCTCAGTGTTTCGTCGACTAGCCCACGACACCTCAAGAGGGCTCGACAGTGACTCTGGCGTCCCAGAGTCACCCCCCTCGTCCCCCACTCAACTCAGCCCAACTTACTGACCTCTACATCCCTCCTGCTGCTGAGACCTAACCACTATCTCACAATCTCTCCGCAACCCAACCATACGCGCCAACCCGTTTGACTAAGGCTGTTGAGCCCCACTGGTGCGTTAATATGCAGTTTCAGTGGACAACGGTTCCGTATGGCATACTACCTACCGCAAAACACAAAATCTGCCTAATCATCCGTCATTCACGTAATATCCACAGGAACGTAATGACTGTAAATACTATACAACCTATACAAATAAACCAACAGACTCTTCTAGAATTCTACGAAACCGTAGTGTGGCGGCCTGTACACAGCCAGCTAGAATCTTTCCGTCTCAACCACAGCCAGTTGCTGCTCCTTTCTGCTGCTTCAGAAAATATTATCCTGAAAAACCCCTTCAGAAGATGCCATAGTTTGGGCTTTCCTACGACACATGAGTCTATAAGATCTGGAGAAGATGTTCCTCTGTTAGGATGCAGCGGACAGGACTCACACACACACACACACACACACACACACACACACACACACACACACACACACACACACACACACACACACACACACACACTCCAGTGAGAATCCTCTGCGTGATCAAGAACGTCCTCAACTAAACCCGTCTAGAGTGAGGATGGATCTCTGAGGATGTTTGGTGATGATGAACTGAGCAACATCGGGCTTTATGCCCTGCTCCTGGACGACACTAACTGTCTGAGGAACACTGTATATGTTATTCAGCAGGGAATGCTCAGCCTGGGGAAACTTTTCTCCCGTCTCGCTTGTTTCTCATGGTTTTTATCTGTTATTGTTTGTATTTTGTTGTGAGCAATATATTCTTTAAATAAATAAATAAAAACTGATGTTATCCCACTTCTGCTCACGTCACGCTAGTAACAGTGTGTCTGACGTGATAGTCTACGGGTTAAAAAGTTTTAAATATTGGTGTTTTTCTTACGAACACTTATCGTTTCACTTCAGAAGACATTGATCATCCATTGGGGTCGTGTGGATTACTGTAGTTATTGCATTATGTGTGTTTGATGCTCCAGCTTTTAGGAACACATGCGCTTGCATTATGTCTTCCAGAGATGATTTATTGTTTAAAACCTTCATTTGTGTTAATCTGAAGAAGGAAAGTCGTACACATCTCGGACGGCGTGAGGGGAAATATGAGTAAATGAGGACGTATTTCTGGGTGAACTGCATTTTCTTTTACTCCATAATACAGAATAGCAAGAGACATGATTTCTTATTAAGATTCATCAGTGGAAAGAAGAAGAAGACAAGCATTAATATTAACAACACTTTTAAACCACAAAATAAGTCAATTGTATTATTAAAAAGAAAAGCATCATTCTCTCACACACACACAAACTCTCTTTAACACTAAATAATTTCCTTTTGCAGAAGTCGAGTGATATTTAATGCTCTCGTGCTTTCTACAGTCCAGATTGATGAAAAGCAGCTTTACAGGGATAAACTGGAGAATAATGATCAAAAATGCAGAGCTCAGTTCTGCTGTAAAGCGGCTCTAGAAAGACAATAGTGTCATTGATCAGCTGAAGTCAGTTCAGTGTTGATTCAGATCAGTAACTGTGTAAAGTTCATCAAATATGAAGCGAGTTCAGCTATAAAGCAGTGATGTCATCGTCCAGCTCAGTCCAGTTCTCCTGCAATAGTGCCAGTGCCGTCAGATCAATAATAGAGCTGAATATGAAGTGTCATAAACTAAGCGAGCCGGAGGCGACAGTAGCAAGAACCAAACTCCACCAGGAGCCAGAATGGAGGAACACCGGACCATTTCTCCTCTGGACACACGGAGGAACATGTGTGATGATGATCCAGGCGGCATCACAAGGCAGATTGTGGACTGATATGATTGAGAGTATTGGATTGAGCTCTTCTGCTGGAAGATTGGGATTGATCACGCCAGCATTAGGTGTGAGGATCTGAAGCTGGTCATCGGGTCTGTGTGGAGGACTCGTCTGCTTCTCCTGGTCTCTGCTGAGGATCTGAAGCTGGTCATCGGGTCTGTGTGGAGGACTCGTCTGCTTCTCCTGGTCTCTGCTGAGGATCTGAAGCGGGTCATTGGGTCTGTGTGGAGGACTCGTCTGCTTCTCCTGGTCTCTGCTGAGGATCTGAAGCTGGTCATCGGGTCTGTGTGGAGGACTCGTCTGCTTCTCCTGGTCTCTGCTGAGGATCTGAAGCTGGTCATCGGGTCTGTGTGGAGGACTCGTCTGCTTCTCCTTGTCTCTGCTGAGGATCTGAAGCTGGTCATCGGGTCTGTGTGGAGGACTCGTCTGCTTCTCCTGGTCTCTGCTGAGGATCTGAAGCTGGTCATCGGGTCTGTGTGGAGGACTCGTCTGCTTCTCCTGGTCTCTGCTGAGGATCTGAAGCTGGTCATCGGGTCTGTGTGGAGGACTCGTCTGCTTCTCCTGGTCTCTGCTGAGGATCTGAAGCTGGTCATCGGGTCTGTGTGGAGGATTCGTCTGATTCTCCTGGTCTCTGCTGAGGATCTGAAGCTGGTCATCGGGTCTGTGTGGAGGACTCGTCTGCTTCTCCTGGTCTCTGCTGAGGATCTGAAGCTGGTCATCGGGTCTGTGTGGAGGACTCGTCTGATTCTCCTGGTCTCTGCTGAGGATCTGAAGCTGGTCATCGGGTCTGTGTGGAGGACTCGTCTGCTTCTCCTGGTCTCTGCTGAGGATCTGAAGCTGGTCATCGGGTCAGTGTGGAGGACTCGTCTGCTTCTCCTGGTCTCTGCTGAGGATCTGAAGCTGGTCATCGGGTCTGTGTGGAGGACTCGTCTGCTTCTCCTGGTCTCTGCTGAGGATCTGAAGCTGGTCATCGGGTCTGTGTGGAGGACTCGTCTGCTTCTCCTGGTCTCTGCTGAGGATCTGAAGCTGGTCATCGGGTCTGTGTGGAGGGCTCGTCTGCTTCTCCTGGTCTCTGCTGAGGATCTGAAGCTGGTCATCGGGTCTGTGTGGAGGGCTCGTCTGCTTCTCCTGGTCTCTGCTGAGGATCTGAAGCTGGTCATCGGGTCTGTGTGGAGTACTCGTCTGCTTCTCCTGGTCTCTGCTGAGGATCTGAAGCTGGTCATCGGGTCTGTGTGGAGGACTCGTCTGCTTCTCCTGGTCTCTGCTGAGGATCTGAAGCTGGTCATCGGGTCTGTGTGGAGGACTCGTCTGCTTCTCCTGGTCTCTGCTGAGGATCTGAAGCTGGTCATCGGGTCTGTGTGGAGGACTCGTCTGTTTCTCCTGGTCTCTGCTGAGGATCTGAAGCTGGTCATCGGGTCTGTGTGGAGGACTCGTCTGCTTCTCCTGGTCTCTGCTGAGGATCTGAAGCTGGTCATCGGGTCTGTGTGGAGGACTCGTCTGTTTCTCCTGGTCTCTGCTGAGGATCTGAAGCTGGTCATCGGGTCTGTGTGGAGGGATCGTCTGCTTCTACTGGTCTCTGTTGAGGATCTGAAGCTGGTCATCGGGTCTGTGTGGAGGACTCGTCTGATTCTCCTGGTCTCTGCTGAGGATCTGATGCTGGTCTTGGGGTCTGTGTGGAGGACTCGTCTGCTTCTCCTGGTCTCTGTTGAGGATCTGAAGCTGGTCATCGGGTCTGTGTGGAGGACTCGTCTGATTCTCCTGGTCTCTGCTGAGGATCTGATGCTGGTCTTGGGGTCTGTGTGGAGGACTCGTCTGCTTCTCCTGGTCTCTGCTGAGGATCTGAAGCTGGTCATCGGGTCTGTGTGGAGGGCTCGTCTGCTTCTTCTGGTCTCTGCTGAGGATCTGAAGCTGGTCATCGGGTCTGTGTGGAGGACTCGTCTGCTTCTCCTGGTCTCTGCTGAGGATCTGAAGCTGGTCATCGGGTCTGTGTGGAGGACTCGTCTGCTTCTCCTGGTCTCTGCTGAGGATCTGAAGCTGGTCATCGGGTCTGTGTGGAGGGCTCGTCTGCTTCTCCTGGTCTCTGCTAAGGATCTGAAGCTGGTCATCGGGTCTGTGTGGAGGACTTGACTGCTTCTCCTGGTCTCTGCTGAGGATCTGAAGCTGGTCATCGGGTCTGTGTGGAGGACTCGTCAGCTTCTCCTGGTCTCTGCTGAGGATCTGAAGCTGGTCATCGGGTCTGTGTGGAGGACTCGTCTGCTTCTCCTGGTCTCTGCTGAGGATCTGAAGCTGGTCATCGGGTCTGTGTGGAGGACTCGTCTGCTTCTCCTGGTCTCTGCTGAGGATCTGAAGCTGGTCATCGGGTCTGTGTGGAGGATTCGTCTGCTTCTCCTGGTCTCTGCTGAGGATCTGAAGCTGGTCATCGGGTCTGTGTGGAGGACTCGTCTGCTTCTCCTGGTCTCTGCTGAGGATCTGAAGCTGGTCATCGGGTCTCTGTGGAGGACTCGTCTGCTTCTCTTGGTCTCTGCTGAGGATCTGAAGCTGGTCATCGGGTCTCTGTGGAGGACTTGTCTGCTTCTCTTGGTCTCTGCTGAGGATCTGAAGCTGGTCATCGGGTCTGTGTGGAGGACTCGTCTGCTTCTCCTGGTCTCTGCTGAGGATCTGAAGCTGGTCATCGGGTCTGTGTTTAGGACTCGTCTGCTTCTCCTGGTCTCTACTGAGGATCTGAAGCTGGTCATCGGGTCTGTGTGGAGGACTCGTCTGCTTCTCCTGGTCTCTGCTGAGTATCTGAAGCTGGTCATCGGGTCTGTGTGGAGGACTCGTCTGCTTCTCCTGGTCTCTGCTGAGGATCTGAAGCTGGTCATCGGGTCTGTGTGGAGGACTCGTCTGCTTCTCCTGGTCTCTCCTGAGGATCTGAAGCTGGTCATCGGGTCTGTGTGGAGGACTCGTCTGCTTCTCCTGGTCTCTGTTGAGGATCTGTGCAGATGACTGTCGAGTCCACGAGGCCTTCACAGGCGCTGTGTCTCAGGGCTCGTCTAGTTGTCCTGGTCTCTGCTGACCATGCTTTTATTACGTCTAGACTAGACTACTGGAACTCTTTATATGTTGGATTGGATCATCTCTTCATGGCTCACAGTTAGTCCAGAATGCAGCAGCTCGGGTCCTAACTGGGACTGAAAGCGTGAGCACATTCCCCAGTTTCAGCCTCGCTCCTCTGGCTTCTGTGCGCTTCAGGATTGAGTTGAAGATTTTATTGCTTGTTTTGAATGGGTTGGCACCTTCTTATTTCTCAGAGCTTTTACACGTGCGCTCTCCTGTCAAAGCACTGAGGTCGTCCACTCAGAAGTTTCCTGGGTGTTCTGAGATCCAGGTGAACACATAAAGCTGAGCGAGGCTTCTCAGTGCTGGTCCTGATCTCTGGAAGAGTCAACGGCTCATATAAGAACAGCTCGACTGATTACGTTTCTAAGCCGTTGCTGAAGACCCTCCTGTGTTCCTCAGCTTTCATTTCCACTGGAGTTTTGCTACTGTGACACTGTGTGTGTTTTGTGTTTATTTGTGTGTATCCTGACATTGTTCAGCACTTTGGTCGACTGTGGTTGTGTTTAAATGTGCAACACACACACATGTGAACTGTGAACTCTTGAGCTTTGGCATTCAGGGCTGGTTGTGCTGGTTTTAGGGTGCAGGTCCACCATCTGATCTGGATACGGACCGGAGAACATAATCCAGATCTCACCATATTAAAACCAGACCATATTTCTCCTCGAGGGGAAAAGCTGTCAGACATCAGACGGAGTCGAGTTTGAGCTTTTACAGCGCTCGCATTATATTTGCAGTCTTTTACTGCATATGATAATTCATACTCAGAAAGTAGAGCTGAAGTGACATTCATTACAAGATGATTAGTAGTTAAAACATTACATAATGTCCCTGCATTGTTTCGCATTCTGTGACTTTCAGTCCAATAAAAGACAGTCATATATTTCGTCATTGAAGATTTCTTAATAATAGTTTTAAAATATGGTGTCGTCTCGTTCTCGTGAACCCAATATCGTGTGTCGTCTCGTTAGATCAGTGTATCGACACACTCCTAGAAGACACTAAATCTCATCTCAGCATTTCAGCATTTACTCTCAACATCAACATTTGACAGATTTATTACATTGGAACAGTTTTGATAAAGTTGGTGGTGAGATTTTCCCTCATTAATAAAAAATAGTTCACAATAATAATATTCCTATTGTCAGTAGGACCAGAAAGAACGATAGGATTCAAGTGCAATGAACAACTGTTTATTCACAAAAGAATAGAAGTAGTAGGTTCAGATGGAAGTCTCAGTCTCTGGCAGGACACTGGCAACGCAGGGACGCAGATGGGCAGACTCCAGGCAATCCGGCAGGGAAAACAGGCGATCCGGGCAAACGAACAGACAGGATACTGGACAAAAGACAAGGGTGAATCCAGAGAGCCTCGACAACGATCTGACAAAGACAGGACAAACTCACACACAATAAATAGGGTGCCGTGATGAGAAACAGCTGACGCTGATCCGCTCATCAACCTCAATCACGAGCCACGCCTACCAATACACATAACCATACTCACAGCGCGAGGGCGAGACAGTGAATCCATGAACCGTGACAGTACCCCTCCTCCTAGGAGCGCCTCCTGGCGCTCCCAGGAGAACCTACCTGTCGATTGTAAACATCGATAAGGGAATGATCCAGGATGTCTCTAGCCGGAACCCAACTTCTCTCCTCCGGACCGTAACCTTCCCAGTCCACCAGGTACTGAAATCCGCGTCCCCTCCGTCTAGCGTCCAAAATACGACGAACCGAATAAACTGGTTCCCCATCTACGAGGCGCGGCGGGGGGGGAACCGGTGCAGGCGGATTAATACGAGAATGAAATACAGGTTTCAATTTGGACACATGGAAAACGGAATGAACCCTCCTGTACGCCGGAGGAAGTTTGAGGCGGACTGCCACAGGGCTAAGAATCTTTGTGACAGAGAACGGGCCAATAAATTTTGGAGCTAGTTTATTACTGACGGAGCGGAGAGGAATGTTCTTAGAAGAAAGCCACACTTTTTGACCAACGACGTATACGGGAGGCTTCAGCCGGTGGCGATCGGCCTGAGCCTTGGTGCGCGCTCCCACCTGGAGGAGAGTCTCACGGGCTCTTCTCCAAGTGCGGCGGCACCTTTGGACGAAGGCGTGAGCAGAGGGGACCGCGACTTCGGACTCCAGACCAGGAAAAATGGGTGGCTGGTAACCTATACTACACTGAAACGGAGATAGGCCCGTGGATGAGACTGGCAACGAGTTGTGAGCGTACTCAACCCAAAAGATCTGTTGGCTCCAGGAGGAAGGATTCTGGGACACCAAACATCGTAATACCCTTTCAAGATCTTGGTTGGCTCGCTCCGCTTGGCCGTTGGTCTGGGGATGGAACCCAGAGGACAAGCTGACACTCGCCCCCAACAATCTACAAAACTCTCTCCAAAATTTGGATATAAATTGGGGCCCTCTGTCGGAAACCACGTCAATCGGGAGGCCATGAATGCGAAAGACGTGATTCACCACAGTAACCGCTGTCTCCTTAGCTGAAGGTAATTTGGGTAAGGGGATGAAATGTGCCGCCTTCGAGAACCGGTCCACTACCGTCAAAATGACTGTATTACCTTGAGAAGGTGGAAGACCCGTAACAAAGTCAAGTGCGATGTGAGACCAGGGTCTCGAAGGGACAGGCAGCGGTTGGAGCAACCCATCTGGAGGACGATTGGAAGTCTTGCCACGAGCACAAACCGAGCAAGCCAAAACAAATTCCCGAATATCGCGAGCCATCACGGGCCACCAGAATCGTTGCTTAACCAAAAAACTGGTACGTTTAACCCCTGGATGACAAGCCACATTGGAACCATGACCCCACCGTATTACGTCTGACCGGACCCCCTCCGGCACAAATAACCGACCCGGTGGACATTCGGGCGGAGGTGTTACCCCTTCTAAGGCCGTGCGGACCTTCGACTCGACCTCCCATGTGAGTGTAGAGACAACGAGTCTCTCAGGAAGAATGCACTCGGGAGTAGCTGGGCGTTCGGAGCGGTCAAAAATACGAGACAATGCATCGGGCTTGATGTTCTTAGAACCCGGACGGTACGATAGTAAAAAATCAAAACGACCGAAAAAAAGTGCCCACCGAGCCTGCCTGGAGTTCAGTCGTTTAGCGGATCTGATGTACTCAAGGTTCTTGTGATCGGTCCAGACGATAAAAGGTTCCCCCGCACCCTCTAACCAGTGGCGCCACTCCTCCAATGCTAATTTGACTGCCAACAACTCTCTGTTACCAATATCATAATTACTTTCGGCAGTCGATAATCGATGAGAAAAAACGCGCAAGGGTGCATCTTGTCGTCCGAGGAAGAACGCTGGGATAGAACTGCACCTACCCCCACCTCCGACGCATCAACCTCCACCACAAACTGACGTGAAGGATCAGGGGCTACGAGAATGGGAGCTGAAACGAAGCGGCTCTTGAGGTTGGTAAATGCCGCTTCAGCCGCATTAGACCACCTGAACGTCGTTCTGGTGGAGGTTAAGGCGGTCAGAGGAGCGGCTAGTTGGCTGAAATTACGAATGAAACGTCTGTAAAAATTGGCGAATCCCAGAAACCTCTGCAGGGCCTTGCGGGAATCCGGAATTGGCCAATCTACCACAGCCTTAACCTTGTCAGGATCCATGCGTATTCCCTCGGACGAGACGATATACCCCAAGAATGGAACCGACTGTGCATGGAACGCGCACTTCTCCGCCTTGACAAAAAGCCCATTCTCTAACAGCCTCTGGAGTACTTGCTGACGTGTTGAACGTGTTCCTGGAGAGACGAAGAAAATATCAATATGTCATCCAGGTAAACATAAATGAACTGATCGACCATGTCTCTCAACACGTCATTGACGAGTGCTTGGAAGACGGCGGGGGAGTTGGACAGGCCGAACGGCATAACCAAGTATTCAAAGTGCCCCCTGGGGGTATTAAATGCCGTCTTCCACTCATCCCCCCTTCTTATCCGAACCAAATGGTAAGCGTTGCGCAGATCCAATTTCGTGAAAAGAGACGCTCCCTGCAACCGCTCGAAAGCTGAAGACATCAACGGCAAAGGATAAGTATTCTTTACCGTGATGTTGTTCAGCCCCCGGTAGTCAATACACGGTCGCAGAGAACCATCCTTCTTACCCACGAAAAAAAATCCTGCGCCCGCGGGAGATGAAGAAGGACGGATGATCCCAGCTGTTAGAGAATCAGAAATATATTTCTCCATGACCTCCCTCTCAGGTACGGAGAGCGAGTATAACTTGCCCTTAGGCGGAGACTTACCTGGCATTAAATCTATAGCACAGTCATAGGGACGATGTGGAGGAAGAGAAGCAGCCCGAGACTTACTGAACACTTCCTTCAAGTCGAGATACTCCGGGGGCACGTTAGACAGATTCACCGACTCCTCCTGCAACATAGAACAAGAGACAGACGGACACGCAGACACAAGACAAGAGGCATAACAATGATTACTCCAAGCCGACACAGAATTCTGACCCCACTCGATCCTAGGTTGATGCCGTACTAGCCACGGGTGACCCAACACCACAGGTGCAAAAGGAGAGTTAGTGAGTAAAAATGAAGTTCTCTCGGTATGGTTACCAGAGGTAATGACAGTAAGGACACCGGTCTCCTCAGTAATCCCTGGAAGGATCTGGCCGTTCAGGGCGTTAACGGTGATGCGGTGCTGGAGTGTGATGACCGGAATCTGGAGACGTCTAGCCAGAGCATAGTCCATCAGATTGCCCTCCGCTCCAGAATCCACCAGGGCCTGGCAGGTGTGGGTCTGGTCTGCCCATCGCAGTCTTACCGGGAGGAGAGTCGCTGATGAGGATTTAATACCTGAAAGCCCACCCAACAGTAACCTCCGTTCTACTGTCGGGCTGGGTCTTTTACTGGACAGTTGACGAGAAAGTGTCCAGCCTTGCCACAGTAGATGCATAACCCTCTAGCTCTCCGACGTTCCTTCTCCTCCCGGGAAAGCCGAGCTCGACCAACCTGCATGGGTTCTTGATCGAATGAGGGGCTGACCGTGTTCTCCTCTCTGGCGCTGGCGAACTCCGGAAACTCCGGAACCAAACCCCGACATGAACGATTCCCTCCTTGTTGAAGACGAGCGTCCACGCGTAACGCCAAGCTGATAAGTTCATCGAGACTCCTCGGTAACTCCAGGGTGTAAATCTCTCTTTGAACACGGTCAGCCAACCCATGCAGGAAGACGTCCCACTGCGCCTCTTCGTTCCAGTGGCACTCGGCCGCCAGGGTGCGGAATTCGGTGGAATAGTCCGAAACAGTGTTGTTGTTCTGACGCAACTCAGTGAGTCTGCGCGCCGCCTCGCGGCCCACGATCGCGCGGTCAAACACCCGTCTCATCTCGTCCGCGAGTGCCTGGAACGAAGAACAGCAGTGATGTTGATTCTCCCACACCGCCGTTCCCCATTGAGCCGCGCGTCCGGACAACAATGTCATCAACAAGGCCACCTTAGATTGTTCAGTGGCGAAGGTAAGTGGCTGAAGAGAGAAAAAAATGGAACACTTCGTTAAAAATGCTCTACACAGATTGGGCTCACCCGCATATCTCTCAGGGGTAGGGATGCGCGGCTCGTGCAGATGGAAGTTCGGAGGGTCCTGGGGAACGATCGGCGGGGGTGGCGCAGGGGACGCTCTCATTTGTTGGATCTGAGTGGTGAGCTCGG